>NC_035448.2:116174353-116331853 GCF_002127325.2 Helianthus annuus | reverse complement strand
AAAAGGGTTTCGTCCTCGAAACCGGAATACGCACCGAATAATGTTCGGTAGAGACGTCGCATCTCCTCTTCGGATTCCCATGTAGTATCCGAACCCTTTCTATGCTCCCACTTGATATTCACTTGATCAATTTTCTTGTTCCGCAAACCTTTAACCTTCCGATCTAGAATCTCAATTGGCTTCACCACATAATTAAGGCTATTGTCCACTTCGATGTCGCCATAATGGATATAAGCCGTTTCCTCAGCTAGACACTTTCGGAGTTGTGACACATGAAACGTGATGTGGATTCCACTCAATTCTTCCGGTAGTTCAAGGCGATATGCTACCTCGCCAACCCGTTCAATTATTTTAAACGGCCCAATAAACCTCGGACTTAATTTCCCTCTTTTTCTGAACCGGATAACGCCCTTCCACGGGGATACTTTAAGAATAACTTTGTCGCCCACCTGAAATTCGATCGGTCTTTGTCTTTATCAGCATAAGACTTTTGTCTGTCTTGAGCCGCTTTCAAATGAGCTCGAACCATATCAATTTTCTCGTTAGTGGCTCCAACAATATCTTTATGGGCGAGTTCACACGAACCCACCTCACCCCAACACACCGGGGTTCTATACTTTCTACCATAAAGCATCTCGTACGGGGCCATGCCAATACTATCATGGTAGCTTTTGTTATAAGATAATTCTACTAATGGTAAGTAAACATCCCAACTACCCCCGAAATCGATGATACACGCCCGCAGCATGTCTTCCAATGTTTGTATCATTCTTTCGCTCTGTCCATCCGTTTGAGGATCGTATGCAGTGCTAATGAACAGTTTCGTCCCCATCTGGTCGTGGAAATCTCGCCAAAAGTTTGAAGTAAAATGGATATCACTATCGGACACAATGGATACCGGTACTCCGTGGTGTGCCACTATCTCATTGGTATACACTTCTTACATCTTTTCTGACGTATAAGTTTCACGTATCGGAATAAAGTGAGCACTCTTAGTCAGCCTATCCACAACTACCCATATAGCATCAAACCCTCGGTTTATCTTCGGTAGTTTGGTTAATAGGTCCATGGTGATATGTTCCCATTTCCAAACTGGAATATCCAACGGTTGATGTTTACCGTAGGGCCTTTGGTGTTCTGCCTTGACTTGTAGACATGTCAAGCATTTCTCCACATACTTAACTACATCTCTTTTCATTCCGGGCCACCAGTAATTTTGGTCGCTCCCGGATGAATGGAATAACGAGATTTATGAGCTTCGTCGAGTAGAAGCGTCTTAACCCCACATGAACTTGGAACCCATATGCTTCCAAAACAAGTCTTCAACCCGTTGTTATCATTCATTAAATCTTTTTGTTGGCCAACTATCCTTTCTTTCTTCCAATTCTCTTCTTTTATTGCTTCGACTTGTGCTTATCGGATTCGTTCGAGTAAACCCGAGGTCACAACAAGCTGCATCGATCGTACCCGTATTGGAGCATAGTCTGTTTTCCTGCTCAAAGCATCCGCCACTATGTTGGCTTTCCTGGGACGGTAATGTATTTCACAGTAATAATCCTTCACTGTCTCTAACCACGTCTCTGTCTCATGTTTAACTCCTTCTGATCGAAGAAATATTTTAGACTCTTGTGATCGGTGAATACAGTGCACTTCACTCCGTATAAGTAGTGCCTCCATATTTTTTGAGCAAATACCACTGCTGCTAATTCAAGGTCATGCGTAGGGTATTTCTTTTCGTGAATCTTCAGCTGCCTTGAAGCATAGGCTATAACCTTGCCTCTTTGCATTAAAACACATCCAAGCCCCGAATGTGACGCATCCGCGTAAACCACCATATCATCAACCCCGTCCGACAATGTCAATACCAGAGCGTGAGTTAACTTTTCCTTGAGCGTTTGGAACACTTTCTCTTGTTCGACACCCCATATAAACTTCTCCTCCTTGCGAGTTAACTTGGTCAACGACGTAGCAATCTTGGAGAAATCTTGTATGAACCACCTATAATATCCCGCAAGCCCCAAAAAGCTTCTAATTTCCGAAGGATTCTTCAGAAGGTTCCAATTTGCCACAACTTCTATTTTTGAGGGATATACTAACACTCCGTCCGCACTAATGATGTGCCCGAGAAATTGCACCTCTCGCAACCAGAAGGCGCATTTCGAGAACTTCGCATAGAGCTTGTTGGTGCATGTTTTGTGTCAATAGCTTAATAGTTTGTTTGTTTAGTCTTTGGATATTTTGTATTGGGCTTAGCAGTATTGGTTAGGGAGTTATTTAGTGTTATGGGCTTGGAGAATGGCCTAGCCCAGACCAAAGCCCATGTGCAAAGCTTGTACTATAAATACAAGGCTTGGCATTAGGGTTTAGGTTAGCCATTGGAGACATTGAGAGAGAGTTAGAGAAATCTATAGAGATTGGCTGAGAGATTTCTTGTGGTCTTGAATTGATTGTAAACATCGCGTTGGATAATCAATAGAAGATCGGGATTGAAAGTGTATCGTGTTCTTGATTCTTGTTCTACTCGTTTTCTGTGAAATCTAATCTAGGGGATTCCGCACTCTAGGTTGGATCGACGATTCTGTTACGATCCGCACGCGTTAGGGGACTTACAATTGGTATCAGAGCATTCAGCTCTTGATTGGCTTGGTTCAGAATCGTTTTTGCAGAAAAATCGGCGTTTTTGGAGTTTTCAGAAGCTGTGTTCGTGTTCTGCTGCAGATTTCGGATAGGATTCAAGCATTTCGGATCATTACTGATCAAAATACTTGAATTCCGAACCATTACTGATAGAAATCTTGCATTTCTGATGAATTTTGGACCAGATTTCTTCCATTTCGGACAGAAAACAATCAATTACGGACCATTTCGGATTTGAAGGCTTGCATTCCGGATCAAAAACTTGCATTTCGGACCAGTTGACTTGAATTTCGGATCTTCAGACCTTGATTTCGGATAATCAGTCCTGCATTTCGGATTAGATAGTCAATTCCGGATCAGATGGTGTTTGATATCAGACCAGAAAGTATCATTACGGATCAGAATAGTGCATTACGGACTTGAAGGCGGTCATTTCGGATCAATACTGACCATTACGGATAAACATACCCATTTCGAACCATTTCGAACCATTTCTGATCATTTCGAACGGGGTGAAATTTTTTTTGGCTTGCGTAAGAAAAATTTCACTGTTTCGCGTTTAGAAAACTATCTGTAACTCATTTGGACAAACCGTTTGCACCGTTGAACTCCTTGGATTTTCAAGAAAAAAAAAATAAATACTCTGGAAAATCCCGAAATAGGTTTTTGACATTATATATCGTTGGAATCGTAATTTCGAGACGAATCTAACGGTGTAATTTGGTAAAAACAGATTTCAGAAAATTTTTGTACGGTTTTATCAGTTCGCTTACGGTAAAAGCTCAACAAGGACCAGTAGAGAAGTTAGATTTGGATTTTGACACAGGTTACCAAAATTCATTTAAACTTGTACGCTGCGAAATGGCTAAGAAGGATAATGGAAGTGAGGTTGTTAAAAACTGGCCTAAGCTTAAAAATGTCAAAGAATATGCTGACTGGAAAGAGCAGTTTGAGGCATTTGTGAAGAGTGAGGATACAAGAATGTGGAGCTGTATGATTGATGGATATGTTGCTCCTACACGACGTGTTGAAGGAAGAGTTAAAGTGATTTCTTATGAGAAGATGGATGAATCTGAGAAACAACTGGTTGATGCTGAGAAGAAAGCTTTCGCAGCAATAAAGATGTCCTTGCCTGAGAATGTTAAACATACTTTCAAGACGTATGGGACTTCTAGAGAGCTGTGGGAAGCTTTGGAAAAACGTTATCAGATCTCATCGAAAGTGAATACTTGTGATCAAGCATTGGTTGCTGAGTTTGCAGCTGTGAAGATAGGAGTAGTAGCTGCTGAGGTTGAAAAGATGAAAGCTGATAAGGAAACTGCTGAGAAGAAAGATGCAGAAGTTTCAAAGGGCTTGAAAGATGTGAATGAACTTGCAACAGAGGTGAAGGTAACATCACAACATGTAAGTCATACATGTCTTAATTGCACTGAACTACAAGGTAAAGTATACAGACTATCGGAGCAAAACAAAATTCCGTTAGCTGAATTGCAAAAATTAAAAGAGTCAAATGTTCTTTTGATTAAACGGGAGTCAGATTGTTTAAATAAACTCAAATCAACTGAACAAGAAATTAGCAGTCTGACAAGCAAAGTCAATGAACTGTTACAGGTCATTGATTTGGCTCGTGAAACTGTGAAAGAAAAGACTAACGAGCTTTCAGAAAAGTGCACAGAATTGGCTGATGCACAAGCCAAAATTGTAGAACTTCAGGGGAAGTTACACAATTTTGGGAATTCTTCGTTAGTCAGAACTCAAATTCAAAAGGGTTTAAAAAAGAGTAATGATAAAATAGGGGTGGGGTATACAAAAGCTTCATCCTCTGGAAATCAAGAATACTCATTTTTACCAACTGAAGATGAGCTAGCTAAGTTTGTTGCCACTGCACAAGTAGTAGTGGATCCGATAGCTATGGACATGCCAAATAGTCCAGTTTCTTTGAAAGAATCTGTTGGGTCTAACAGTACACCTCATAAAGTGGATGAGGATACTAAAGACAAAAAGACCAACACATTTAAAAAGGGATCAAATAAAAAGAAAAGTCGTAAGCAAAGATCCTGTTTTAAATGTCACAACAAAGGACATGTGGCGAGTTGTTGTCCTTTGAAGAAAGGTAAACAAAAGATTGATGAGGTTAAGGTTGAAAATCAGGTTGGGTCAAGCAACAGTGTAAAAACTAGTTGTCAAGCTAAGAAACCTGAATCTCAATCAAAACCTTTGTGACAACTCGAGTTTCTGACTTTCACTTTCGCATTAAATGCGCGTTGACTTTGACTGTTTAGTTGTTTGGATTGTGGACTTGAAATTGTACGCGATGTATTTTAATGAAACGTATTGTCGTTTTGTCATATGTGATTACTTGCTGTGGTAGAATATAATATTAGATTTATTATTAAAAACACTTAGTCTAGATCACGAAGCATGGCACACAGTTCGAAGGATCTCGAAACATATCCTTCGACTCGAAGGATCAGCTTCCGGTTCGAAGGATCTCGAAACATATCCTTCGACCAAAGACTCCATCCTTCGACATCTTTCGGCCCAGCCTTTCTAATGGGCTTGGCCCATTTCTGTAATACGTTTAAATACGTGATGCATGTAACCGGCAGTTAGTTTCTAAAAACCCTAATACCTTTCCCTCTCTCTCGAAGTCTTGGAGTCGGCTGAAAGTTCTTGTGCACCCGAAACCCCACTAGTTTCAATCCCCTAATCCGGTTAGTGTTTCACTATCATCGTTGATGACATGATGTTATTATTATTACATGCTTTGATTAAGAACGACTCGAATTGATTGTATGTTGAATGATAGGAATCGTATAAAGATGATCTTGTAGTTGTATGGCATGATAATAAGTTTAAATCGATTCAATGGTGCTTGTTATGTTACTGTGACGATGTATGCTCCGGATTGATAACTTGTTGATATATTAGTGAAATCGGGTTATTATGAAATCAGTTTACATGAGGTTGTTATGTCTTGATAGTAATCCGAATGAATATGGTTATTGTTCATGATTTCGGTTAGGGTTCTTGAGATTGAATATATGAAATGTGCTTGTTAATGATGATGACGGCTGTAGATGATTAGGGTTTCTGTTTCTGTAATTGACTGCATGATATCCGTAACTGATTGTGATCAAACGTAACTGTTAATTGTCGAAAGATATTGCTACTCGAAACATAGTTGTGGTCGAAAGATGCTTGTAGTCGAAACATAGTTGTGACCGAAAGATATCTGTTGACCGAAAGATACATGTTGACCGAAAGATATGTGTGTGATCGAAAGATGACAATAGGTTCGAAACATAACCTTCGGTCCGAAAGATAACTGAGATAACTAATGTGTCGAAAGATAAGGGTGGATCGAAAGATGCTTGGTTATGAATGTACTTTGAAAGATGGAATTATATGTTTGATTTATTTGGCATGCCATGCTTGATGAACGTTAACATTTGTATACGTGAAGTAATACGTGTTGTGCCGTTATGCAAACTGACTGTTATGTGAACATTAAATTGCATGCGTATCATTGCGAACATGAACTGATTTGTTATACGTGCATACAATAGGACGTGACTAATTACTTGTGAGTGCATAATCTAGCATACCGAGCAAACCAAGGTGAGTTCACACTCTTACCAAGGCATGGGGTTCCCGGGGTATTGGGAATGGGATTGAAAGGTTGATTAGATACATTATTGACACTATGCCTAGACTACCACTTTACTATCCTCGGTTGTGAAGGATACCTATAGTTACGAGTAGTCTAGTGGTTATACAACGTGGAACACCACCACACAGTAACGTGGAACACCACCACACAGTAACGTGGAACACCACCACACAGTAACGTGGAACACCACCACACAGTAACGTGGAACACCACCACACAGTAACGTGGAACACCACCACACAGTAACGTGGAACACCACCACACAGTAACGTGGAACACCACCACCAGTAACGTGGAACACCACCACCAGTAGAACATACAATCGGCCCAGTAGAGCCACCTGTTACAAACGAACTTACTATTACGCATTTACTTTCTGTGAACTCGCTCAACTAGTTTGTTGATCATTCTGTTACATGCCTTGCAGATCGTTAGGTACTTGGAGCTTGCACTGGTGAAGCGGGTCGTTGTGGACAAGGATCGTGACTTTTCCGTTAAACTATTATGACACTTAAAACTGTTAACTACTACTGGTTTATTTACTATGCTTCCGCTACATTTTGAAACGATGATTTGTTTGATCACCTTTTGTATTGAATGGATGGTTTTTATTAATAATTAATGTATGTTCAATATGATTGGTGGCTTGATCCTGGTCAGTCACGCTCCCAAGCGGTGATACTCCGCAGGTGGATTTTGGGGGTGTGACAGATTGGTATCAGAGCCATTGGTTATAGAGAACTTGGTTTTAATATGGAAAAAACGTTTTATTAAAACCAGACTATAACCAGAACAGTGCTCTCAACGATCCACAACGACGCTTCGCTCCACGTGCAAGACTCGACATACTAGGTAATAAGGTTTATGTTTATTGCCTACATGCTAGAACTGCATAGAACTTTGCTCGTAGTATGCTTAGATTACATTGCTCATTACTTGTTATTGCTTGAGAACACCTATGTGCTTACTCTTTTCTGTCATCGCCCTACTCGCGAACCATTCTCACTTACGTTACAATTGCCATAAAGGTCATGGCCGAATATATCAACATGACACAAGCCCAGTTGACGGCTCTCATTAACGAACGAATTGCTGCGGCACTTGCAGCCATACAAGCAGGAGGTCAACACGTTCAGTCACCTGTTTACACCTTCAAAAATCTCAAGGATTACCAACCTAGTGCCTTCAGTGGAACTGAGGGGGTTGAAGGCCTCCTCCATTGGTTCGAGAGACTCGAAACTGACTTTGAGGTGCATGATTGCCCTGAGTCACGTAGAGTAAAGTTTGCTACTGGAACACTCGAAGGTGCTGCATTAACCTGGTGGAAAGCACAGGTTCAGATGTTAGGGCTGGCAGCTGCTAATGCCACCCCCTGGAACGAGTTCAAGGAACTGATTAAGGAAGAGTTTTGTAGTCGTGAAGACATCCACAAACTAGAGGTAGAGTTCATCAACCTACAGATGGTGGGGTCTGAAATTGAAGCTTATACGAGGAGATCGAATGAATTAGCCACATTTTGTCCTACTATGGTAGACCCTCCCACCAAACGTATCGAGCGGTATCTCAAGGGTCTGGTGCCAGAAATTCAGAGTCATGTGACCGCAGCTAACCTTGGCACTATCCAGCAAGTCACTCGTCTTGCTCACCGTCTCACAGATCAGGCTGTGGATCAGAACAAGCTACCAAAACGCATTAGTACTACCACAACTGCTGTCACTACTTCTGCTACTCCGAGAGACAACAAAAGAAAATGGGATGGGAATTTCAGCAAAGGATCAGCTCTAGTTCAGACACAGGTTCAGCAGCAAAAGATTGACCGTTATCAGAGCCCCAGTCAGCACTCTTCAGGCAACCAGGGGCAGGGTGGATATCGGGGAATTCATCCACTATGTAATAGGTGCAACAGACACCATAGTGGATGGTGTCGCAAGGAACAATGTCAGAGATGTCTCAAGATTGGTCATGAAGCAAAGGATTGTCGAAACTCACGTCCTGTAACCCAAGAACAACAACGACTGCTTCTACCTCCACAGAACCAGCAACTGCAACTACCAGCTCCACAGAACATACAGCAGCAGCCACAGCGTGGGAACGGGGGATGTTTCCAGTGTGGGGCAGAAGGACACTACAAACGCGATTGTCCTCAGTTGAACCAGAATCAGAACCACAACAATAACCAGGGCAACGGGAACAACGACAACAACGGGGGAAACAACAATAACAATGGCAACGAGGCAAGAGGTCGAGTTTTCATGTTAGGAGGAGGAGACGCAATGAACGCTAATTGAACTTATGACTTCTTTTTGGGGTTTTTCATTATTATGTTTCCGCTATTCGAATAAAGTTTGGTTTGAACATCAAATGTTATGGGTTTTATGAATTATTTCAACTACTATATTTTATGATTGATGTGATAAATGGTTTGATATTATTGAACACACCCGCCGTATTTATGGACATTACGAACAGAGTGTGCAAACCCTACCTAGACAAAATGTTCTTGACTCCATCAACGACATTCTGATCTACTCCAAGAGTCAGGAGGAGCACGAGCAGCATCTTCGTCTTATTTTGGAACTCCTTCGGAAGGAACAGTTGTACGCCAAGCTTTCTAAATGCGACTTCTGGCTTCGTGAAGTTCACTTCTTAGGCCACGTAGTGAACAAGGATGGGATACATGTCGATCCATCCAAGGTAGATTCGATCCGAAACTGGCCTGCACCGCGTACACCGACAGAAATACGTCAATTCTTGGGTCTGGCAGGTTACTACAGACGGTTTATTAGAGACTTTTCAAAGATCGCGCAACCACTTACGCTACTGACACAGAAGGGTGTTACTTATCGCTGGGGAGAGCCCCAGGAGACTGCTTTTCAGCACCTAAAGGATAGACTTTGCAATGCACCTATCCTCTCATTGCCAGAGGGCACAGACGACTTCGTGGTTTATTGTGATGCATCCATTCGGGGACTGGGATGTGTGTTAATGCAGCGCGACAAGGTTATCGCTTACGCCTCTCGTCAACTCAAGGTTCATGAACGAAACTACACGACGCACGATTTAGAGCTGGGAGCTGTTGTTTTCGCGCTTAAGATATGGCGACACTACCTGTACGGTACCAGGTGCACGATTTACACCGATCACAGGAGTCTCGAGCATATCCTTAAGCAGAAGGATTTGAATATGCGTCAACGACGATGGGTCGGGTTACTTAACGATTACGAATGCGCTATCAAGTATCATCCAGGCAAAGCCAATGTTGTGGCGGATGCCCTTAGTCGAAAGGACACTTTACCACGGCGCGTGCGAGCGCTACAGCTTACGATTCAGACTAGCCTTCCTGCTCAGATACGAGCTGCTCAGACAGAAGCCCTGAAGCCCGAAAACGTCAAGGCTGAAGCCTTACGCGGCTCACGACAACAAATGGAACAAAAGGCGGACGGCGCCTACTATGTAACGGGGCGTATTTGGGTCCCACTCTATGGCGGTTTACGAGAGCTTGTGATGGACGAAGCACACAAGTCTCGCTACTCGGTACATTCAGAGTCGGATAAAATGTACCACGACATCAGAACTACTTATTGGTGGCCTAGCATGAAGGCCCACATTGCAACTTACGTCGGCAAATGTTTGACTTGTGCGAGAGTCAAGACAGAATACCTGAAACCCTCAGACCTACTTCAACAACCCAGGATACCATAGTGGAAATGGGAAGAAATTTCCACGGATTTTGTTACAGGCCTACCCAGATCCCAGCGTGGGAATGATACTATATGGGTGGTTGTGGATCGACTCACCAAGTCTGCACACTTCCGGGCTATAAAAGAAACGGATAAGTTTCTACCCTAGCAGACATCTACATGAAAGAAGTTGTTTCGAGGCACGGAGTGCCAATCTCTACCATTTCGGATCGCGATGCACGATTCACGTCAGAGCTATGGCAAGCGATGCATAAATCCTTTGGCTCACGATTAGACATGAGCACGGCATATCACCCTCAGACGGATGGGCAGTCTGAGCGAACGATTCAAACACTTGAAGACATGCTTCGGGCATGTGTTATCGATTTCGGCAACGGCTGGGAAAAGCACCTCCCTTTGGTGGAGTTCTCGTACAATAACAGCTACCATACCAGCATTCAAGCCGCTCCATTCGAGGCATTGTACGGACGTAAATGCCGGTCACCTCTCTGTTGGGCAGAGGTGGGGGATAGTCAGATTACGGGTCCAGATATTGTTGTGGACGCCACAGAAAAGATAGCACAGATACGACAACGCATGGCGGCAGCACGCGACCGTCAGAAAGCCTACGCGGACAAGCGTAGAAAACCATTGGAATTTGAGGTCGGGGACCGGGTTTTATTGAAAGTTTCACCCTGGAAGGGTGTGGTTCGATTTGGTAAACGAGGCAAACTGAATCCGCGGTACGTCGGACCATTCGAAATCTTAGAAAAGATTGGTAAAGTAGCCTACAGATTAAACCTACCTCCTGAACTCGGTGCAGTTCACAATGTATTTCACGTGTCGAATCTGAAGAAATGCCTATCAGATGAGACCCTTATAGTTCCTTTTAAGGAACTCACTATCGACGAGCGGTTGCAGTTCGTCGAGGAACCAGTTGAAATCACGGACCGGGATGTTAAGGTCCTCAAACACAAGAGAATCCCTCTTGTTCGAGTTCGTTGGAACTCCCAGCGTGGTCCAGAGTATACCTGGGAACGCGAAGATCAGATGCAAGAAAAGTATCCCCAGTTATTCGAAACCAATGCATCCACTTCTGAGGCTGAAGCTACTACTACTGAATTTCGGGACGAAATTCCAAATCAACGGGGGGATGATGTGACACCCCAGGAAAACCAGTGAACGATGTAACTTGCCTAGCTTCCTCAGTGAGTGCGTACCAAATTTCGGGACGAAATTTCTTTTAAGTTGGGGATAATGTGACAACTCGAGTTTCTGACTTTCACTTTCGCATTAAATGCGCGTTGACTTTGACTGTTTAGTTGTTTGGATTGTGGACTTGAAATTGTACGCGATGTATTTTAATGAAACGTATTGTCGTTTTGTCATATGTGATTACTTGCTGTGGTAGAATATAATATTAGATTTATTATTAAAAACACTTAGTCTAGATCACGAAGCATGGCACACAGTTCGAAGGATCTCGAAACATATCCTTCGACTCGAAGGATCAGCTTCCGGTTCGAAGGATCTCGAAACATATCCTTCGACCAAAGACTCCATCCTTCGACATCTTTCGGCCCAGCCTTTCTAATGGGCTTGGCCCATTTCTGTAATACGTTTAAATACGTGATGCATGTAACCGGCAGTTAGTTTCTAAAAACCCTAATACCTTTCCCTCTCTCTCGAAGTCTTGGAGTCGGCTGAAAGTTCTTGTGCACCCGAAACCCCACTAGTTTCAATCCCCTAATCCGGTTAGTGTTTCACTATCATCGTTGATGACATGATGTTATTATTATTACATGCTTTGATTAAGAACGACTCGAATTGATTGTATGTTGAATGATAGGAATCGTATAAAGATGATCTTGTAGTTGTATGGCATGATAATAAGTTTAAATCGATTCAATGGTGCTTGTTATGTTACTGTGACGATGTATGCTCCGGATTGATAACTTGTTGATATATTAGTGAAATCGGGTTATTATGAAATCAGTTTACATGAGGTTGTTATGTCTTGATAGTAATCCGAATGAATATGGTTATTGTTCATGATTTCGGTTAGGGTTCTTGAGATTGAATATATGAAATGTGCTTGTTAATGATGATGACGGCTGTAGATGATTAGGGTTTCTGTTTCTGTAATTGACTGCATGATATCCGTAACTGATTGTGATCAAACGTAACTGTTAATTGTCGAAAGATATTGCTACTCGAAACATAGTTGTGGTCGAAAGATGCTTGTAGTCGAAACATAGTTGTGACCGAAAGATATCTGTTGACCGAAAGATACATGTTGACCGAAAGATATGTGTGTGATCGAAAGATGACAATAGGTTCGAAACATAACCTTCGGTCCGAAAGATAACTGAGATAACTAATGTGTCGAAAGATAAGGGTGGATCGAAAGATGCTTGGTTATGAATGTACTTTGAAAGATGGAATTATATGTTTGATTTATTTGGCATGCCATGCTTGATGAACGTTAACATTTGTATACGTGAAGTAATACGTGTTGTGCCGTTATGCAAACTGACTGTTATGTGAACATTAAATTGCATGCGTATCATTGCGAACATGAACTGATTTGTTATACGTGCATACAATAGGACGTGACTAATTACTTGTGAGTGCATAATCTAGCATACCGAGCAAACCAAGGTGAGTTCACACTCTTACCAAGGCATGGGGTTCCCGGGGTATTGGGAATGGGATTGAAAGGTTGATTAGATACATTATTGACACTATGCCTAGACTACCACTTTACTATCCTCGGTTGTGAAGGATACCTATAGTTACGAGTAGTCTAGTGGTTATACAACGTGGAACACCACCACACAGTAACGTGGAACACCACCACACAGTAACGTGGAACACCACCACACAGTAACGTGGAACACCACCACACAGTAACGTGGAACACCACCACACAGTAACGTGGAACACCACCACACAGTAACGTGGAACACCACCACACAGTAACGTGGAACACCACCACCAGTAACGTGGAACACCACCACCAGTAGAACATACAATCGGCCCAGTAGAGCCACCTGTTACAAACGAACTTACTATTACGCATTTACTTTCTGTGAACTCGCTCAACTAGTTTGTTGATCATTCTGTTACATGCCTTGCAGATCGTTAGGTACTTGGAGCTTGCACTGGTGAAGCGGGTCGTTGTGGACAAGGATCGTGACTTTTCCGTTAAACTATTATGACACTTAAAACTGTTAACTACTACTGGTTTATTTACTATGCTTCCGCTACATTTTGAAACGATGATTTGTTTGATCACCTTTTGTATTGAATGGATGGTTTTTATTAATAATTAATGTATGTTCAATATGATTGGTGGCTTGATCCTGGTCAGTCACGCTCCCAAGCGGTGATACTCCGCAGGTGGATTTTGGGGGTGTGACAACCTTAAACTTCGAAAAGATTTGATAGACCAAGAAGTATTTCTCCACAGCTTAGTAATTATAATGGTAAATCAAATCGTTTTCAAAGTCAAACTAGAAATTTTGGAGATCGAACTCGATACCAAACTGCTGGTAATCGAAATTTTCAACAAAGAAATGGACATAGGGGTTTTAGTAACTCGAATGTTCAACAACATCCAAAATTTTTTCAAAATTCATGGTATGATTATGGGAGAAGAAGGTATCAAGATAAAAGGTTACCCAATGATCCACTGAAGTGTGATGGATATTGGATGGATGTTCCTGTATTGGATGAATACGGAAAACCCAAGACCATCAGGGCCTGGGTTCTCAAAACTAACTGAGTTGTTGAGTGAACGCAGGATGACCAAGAAGGACTGTTGATGTGTTCGACAGTGGTTATTCCTGTACAGCATCTGAGGTGAATAGTCGGTTAACATGGGTAACGAACTATTTACCTTTGTGATTGTTTTGATGTGTTAAACGTGGAAAAACTTTAGTCAGATTTAAAGTGGGGAGTCTGTTTGTGTTTAAATTTGTGTTTTTAAAACTTACTCCATAAAAACAAAAATTTAGGGGGAGAAATTCCTCTAAGCCAAAAAGAGTTTAGATAGTGCGTGAGTTTAGGGGGAGTTAGTTGTAAATTTTATAAAAAATGAAAAACAAAAAAAAATAATAGAAAATCAAAAATGAGTTCATGGTGTGAAAAAGAAGAAATGATAGTACATCAGCAAGTTAGACTTTCACACTGAAACTGAACCAAAATTGCTTAAGTGTGATAGCAGCTTCATCATATGATGTACCAGTAGGCAAAAAGCATGAAATAATCAACTTACCAATGTGATATAAACCTAAATACACTGAGTATGAGTGGGGAACACATCAGTGGTGTATGGTTTAATGACCTTAATTCTTGTGTTGATAGATTGCCAAAATCTGAAGTTTTGGGTCTTTATACTGTTATTTCATCCGGGGATATCATGGGTGTCCTTCTGCTGCATCCAGATACATGCTGACCTAGACACACCCAGGATATCTTAAAAGAGCTGAATATGCCAAAACCCTGAAAATGAAAAAGCTCTCAAAGAGAGTCATTCAATAAGTGCAAAATGCACAATTCGTACCAAAAATGGTATCTGTCTTAGCCCTCAATAAGATATTTTGGTCTCTCTGCTGTATGGAAGTACTGACCTGTTCACCAATTATCAATCGTTGAAATATAAAACGGATGAATTCAGTATACTCACCTACTACGATGAATCTTTGTGCATACCTTGATCGCGGGGGTACATCCTGAAGTGGGACACGCTTGTATTTCGGTATAATAAATATTACCTTAACGTATCATACGGTAATGGTACTTGAAATGTTCATGCATTTTGTTTAGATGGACAAACATACTGGTAATCGTCTTGAACTGCTTTTCACTAACACATTTACATAAAGAATTATCTAAATGTGTGAACCAGTTTGATTTTGCTGATATGATCTTCTTGCACATGATTCTCACAAAAAGAAGTACTGTAAATATTTTTGAGTTTAGTTTAGTTAGTTTAGTTTGTTTTGTTTTGAAAACATCAAAAATACCAAAAATATTTTCTTTTAAAAGATCTCCCATTTTGAACTGACAGATAGTTGTTTTTGCATGATAAGATAAAATAATGGTTTATCTTTAAATGTGAAAAAGGCTAATGGTTTTTCGAGATACTTGCTTGTGTTTCTAAACAGATTGATGCAGTTATCAAAATGAAGTGCAGAATACAAGTAAAGTGCAGATGATAGTGAAATGAGGAATGTGAAGATGCATGGTAGGATCCTTCTACTACTTTGCCGAGAAAGAGATATGGAAGATTTGAAGATACTTGCTTAACCAAAGATTGCTAGTTCGCTGATCTACAACGAATGAAAGTTTTGGAGATTGGAAGCATCAGCTAAGGGGGAGTTTGTTGATGTCAGAATCTTTGTAGCTGACGCTATCCAAAGACCAAAAGACTGCAAGATGTTTGAAGACAAAGTTACACTATGAAGCTATTGTCAAGGGGGAGTTTGTTGGTGCATGTTTTGTGTCAATAGCTTAATAGTTTGTTTGTTTAGTCTTTGGATATTTTGTATTGGGCTTAGCAGTATTGGTTAGGGAGTTATTTAGTGTTATGGGCTTGGAGAATGGCCTAGCCCAGACCAAAGCCCATGTGCAAAGCTTGTACTATAAATACAAGGCTTGGCATTAGGGTTTAGGTTAGCCATTGGAGACATTGAGAGAGAGTTAGAGAAATCTACAGAGATTGGCTGAGAGATTTCTTGTGGTCTTGAATTGATTGTAAACATCGCGTTGGATAATCAATAGAAGATCGGGATTGAAAGTGTATCGTGTTCTTGATTCTTGTTCTACTCGTTTTCTGTGAAATCTAATCTAGGGGATTCCGCACTCTAGGTTGGATCGACGATTCTGTTACGATCCGCACGAGTTACGGGACTTACAGAGCTTTTCTCGTCTAAGCGTTTCCAATACTTTGCGTAGATGATACACGTGATCAGCTTCATTCTTTGAAAAACCAAGATGTCGTCAATGAAAACTATCACCGACTTGTCTAGCATAGGTTTGCAAACCTGGTTCATGAGATTCATGAAAGTCGCGGGTGCATTTGTCAACCCGAAGGACATCACGAGGAACTCGTAATGTCCGTACTGTGTACGAAAGGCTGTCTTCGGCACATCTTCTTCTTTGACCTTTAATTGATGATACCCCGATCTAAGGTTAATTTTTGATAACCAACTCGCGCCTTGTAGCTGGTCAAATAAATCATCAATTCTTGGGAGCGGGTATCGATTTTTCACCGAGATTTGTTTAACTCCCGGTAATCGATATACATCCACATACTCCCGTCCTTCTTCTTCATGAACAGTACCGGTGCCCCCCACAGAGACCCACTCGGCCTAATAAACCCTTGTCAAGCAGGTCTTGTCTCTGAGACATCAATTCTTGTAGTTCCGATGACATAAGCCGATATGGCACCTTAGCTACGAGTTTTGCACCTGGAAAGAATTCGATCCCGAATTCTACTTCCTGTTAGGCGGTATTCCTGTTAAGTCCTCCGGAAACATATCTTCGTACTCACGTACCACCAGTACGTCTCCAACCTTCGGCGATTCTTTCTCTGGTTCATTTGCGTATATCATAAACGCTCTACATCCGCGTCTCATAAGCTTGTGAGCTTTTAGCATTGAACATATTACGGGATTACCCCCTTTTTCGCCGTAAATGGTAACGTGTTTTCCGCTTGGAGACGTCAGTTTTATCTCCTTACGGTAGCACACGACCTTCGTGTGATGTCAAGATAACCAATCCATCCCGATCACTACTTGAAATTCTCCCATTGACATTGGGATCAAACCTATCGAGTATTCTTCATCATCTATACTCAATTTACAATTTCGGCATACATCACATACTATAAAGCTTTTGTTGTCACCTATTTCTACTTCTAAAGGCATAGGTAGTTTAGTTAATAGAAATGAAGGATGTTGAATAAATTCATGTGAAATAAAGGATTTATTCACACCCGTATCAAATAACACACGTGCGGGAATTGAGTTTACAACAAATATACCTCAGACCACATCGGGTTCTGTTTTTGCTTCAGCGGCGGTTAAATGGAAGAATCTGGCCCTTGCCTTTTGGGTCTCTATTTGTACATCTCTCTCATTCTTTTTCCGACCAACTCCGGGCATTCAGACTTCTCGTGACTTGGCTGATAGCACTTGTAACAAACCGAAACTTTCCCCGGGCATAGTGAGGCCGTATGCCCCGTCTTTCCGCATATGGGACATGGTTTATCTTTAAAGCGACATTCGCCCTTGTGCCACTTTCCACATACTTAGCAATTCGGCGATCCACCCTTCACATCCGTCTTCTTTACTGATTCGGTTGTTCGTGCCTTCTTTGTAGGGCTCAGGTTAACATCTACCGCCCTTCGTTTGCCCGTTCAATCTGCTTTTTGAGTTCAATCTCTCGTTCCTGAGCAGTATTTATGACCTCGGTGAGAGTCTCATACTTTGAGGGAGTCATGAACTCCCGATATTCGGCACTTAACATATTATAATAATAATATATCTTGTGCTCCTCATTCGTCACAAGCTCGTCACAAAACCTTAAATTATCGAGAAAGATGCCTGTGATCTTGTCTATTGATTCACCCTTTTGCCTCATTTGGATAAATTCTTCTTTAATCATGTTAATAACCGCCTTGAGACTGTGATGTTTAAGGAACGGCGCCTTAAACTCCTCCCACATCATGGCCTTAGCCGCTTCACTTCCGATCTCCTTCTTCTTGTTATCCCACCAGTCTTTTGCCTGACCTCTCAGTTGACCCGTGCCATAAGCCATGAAATCATTCACATCACAATGGGTCCTTTCAAATACCCCTTCCATGCCGCTTAACCATTTTTGACATATTATCAGATCAACCTCTCCGTTATAGATTGGCGGTTTGCATGCCATAAACTCGTTGTATGAACAAGCTTTTCTTTCTCCCGACTTTTCCTTCACTTGGTTGGCATTATCTTCCAACCTTTTGATCCTTTCTTCAACTACCGTAAGCACCATACTTTGGATCTTATCTATAAACCAGGATAAACTATTTTCGATTGCCTTTCCAACCTCTTCGACAATCACTTCCCTCATCTGTTCGGTGACTATCGGCACCGCTTCGTCGTTACCTCCATCGGTCATCTTGAAACTGAAATGTTTACACTAATTGTTAAACATTTCATTCTATAACATATATTTCATCAACTTTGGTTTTTGTCAAGTTTACAACTTGCGTAAACCGTTCTCATTTAGTGCATTTTCCGGGTTTGAGTGTCTTACGCACCCTTCCCATGCTTATCAACTTGAATTCCTTTTTCTAACAATCTAATAAAATCTACTAAATAACTAATTCTGATGTTTGATCAAGCTTTGAACCGAACACACTTTGTTAACAACCTTGAGCTCTGATTACCAACTTGTAACACCCGTCTCACAAAAGACAATTTTATACAAAATACGTGTTATATATATATATATATATATATATATATATATATATATATATATATATATATATATATATATATATATATATATATATATATAAATACGACCATACAAAAGCTTTGGTAAGTTAAAACACATTCATAGTTAAGTTGTACAAGATCACATGATTCATACTAACTTAAAATGTTTAGTAGTTTACATATTTTTTTTAAACAAACAACTTAGACAACATCATTTGCGGAAGCTTCAAAAGTTGTGCGTTCGGTTCTTGTCATATGCTTGATCACCATCCGGAATGTCACCTACATCACCTAATATCAAAACCAACATTAAGGTTAGTTTTGATGAACAATTAAACTGTTTAAACAAGTTCGAATTGCAAAAACGAACAAAATAAACAAAATTCCCAACACTGCAGTCTGTCGCGGGGCGCGACAGACTTAAGCTCAACTCTCGCGGGGCGCCAGAAGCCATGGCGGGGCGCGACACATTATAAGAATTCCATCGCGGGGCGCGAGAGCCCCTTTTTCACAAAAGGTTCCCAGCATTTTTGAGCTGCAGTCGCCCAGCTCCAATTTTGATCATAATCTAACTTAAAACTGCCATAACTTTTGTTTCGCAAGTCCGTTTTAGGCGATTCTTTTTCCTACGCGTCCTTGGTAAAAATTACCGAAGAAATTTAGTGATCAAATTAGTTAAGTGAGGTAGTGTGTTAGAAATGTGTGTTGAAAATATTCAAGTTAAGTTATTTGCTAAAATAGTTTCAAGATACGGCTCAGGATATAGAGCTGTATCTATGATCAAAAAATAAGCAAAAATGTAAAGGATGACACAGGATGTACGAGGAAAGCCCTTAATCAATCTAGATCGCCGGCATAAAACTTCGGGAGCTGACAATTGCAGCTGCCTTGTTCTTCTATTACTTCAAATGTCAGGATACAGTGCAGGATATGATGCAGATCAACTAGGTGTTACAATGAGATTTGGGTACAAGTGTTTGTGTGTAGTGATTGCTAGTAGCTAGAGAGCAAAGTGTGAGAAAGTGAGTATGTGACTTAATCTGATCCAATCATTCTATTTATAGTTAAACGAAAACAACTAACTACCCTATTAAACCGGGATGCTTCGAATATTCCTCAAGTGAACGTTGTGGTCCACTTCTTCCGGATTCAACGTCTCTCATATAACTGGTTTGCCCGAGTCCTAAGGAGAAGAGGTCCACTTGACCGTTAGAGACCCGCACCCTTTAATCTGCACGTGGTTAAATTAGTCATCTCCAGGATATCGCATCAGGATGTTACCAATATCCTGCTCTGGGATCCTGATCACAAACAAACAGTCAAAGGCAGAATATTAGTCAGGATATATGCTCAGAAAATGACCCATAACAATTGTCCCCAAAAAATATCTGTTGGTATAACAATCCAACGGATATATTTTAAAACTTTATCTCGTAAACCGAGGTAATTAAAACAAAGTGACGGTCAAGATAGCACTATGTAACTTCCAACACGCTTTTCACTCGATGGACATCCATTACACCCCTATATCTTCTCTCTTCTTGTTTGAGAACCAGATATCAACAGAATCTCCAGGTAATCACTCATCCCTTCCTCATTTTCTGTTAATTTTATTCTCTCTCTAATGGCCGCTAAAGTCCACTCTCAAACCGGTGAATCGTCGGAATCCTTCATTCAGCAAAACCTTCTCAAAAATCCCGAGAAGGAGATCTGCGCTTTCGATAACGCAGACATTGCGGCGTTGAGAGCCTCCGGTGCTTTCCCCGATGGCACAATTTTTAGACCACTTGATCGATCAATTCGATCAGATGTCTCCTCTGCCGATTGGGTCTGTTTTCCGGCATACCCTTTCTCGCTAGGTCTTCGGTATCCATTTCCTGAGTTCATGATGCGATTCTTCCGAACTACTGGTCTTTCCTTTGCCCAAACCATGCCCATGGTTTGGAGAGTATTAATTGTGCTCAACCAAATCAAAAATCTTCACTGTCCCGACCTCTGCATCGAGGATATGCCAATTGCTTACCGCCTCCGATCACACGGTTCCAGTCGGTTTTTGCTCTTTTCAACCTCCAGCAAACCCCTTATACTTAAAGCCACCAAAAACGAGGATGGATGGCAACACAAGTTCTTCTTTGTCATGATTGATGGATATGTTGCTCCTACACGACGTGTTGAAGGAAGAGTTAAAGTGATTTCTTATGAGAAGATGGATGAATCTGAGAAACAACTGGTTGATGCTGAGAAGAAAGCTTTCGCAGCAATAAAGATGTCCTTGCCTGAGAATGTTAAACATACTTTCAAGACGTATGGGACTTCTAGAGAGCTGTGGGAAGCTTTGGAAAAACGTTATCAGATCTCATCGAAAGTGAATACTTGTGATCAAGCATTGGTTGCTGAGTTTGCAGCTGTGAAGATAGGAGTAGTAGCTGCTGAGGTTGAAAAGATGAAAGCTGATAAGGAAACTGCTGAGAAGAAAGATGCAGAAGTTTCAAAGGGCTTGAAAGATGTGAATGAACTTGCAACAGAGGTGAAGGTAACATCACAACCTGTAAGTCATACATGTCTTAATTGCACTGAACTACAAGGTAAAGTTGACAAACTATCGGAGCAAAACAAAATTCAGTTAGCTGAATTGCAAATATTAAAAGAGTCAAATGTTCTTTTGCTTAAACGGGAGTCAGATTGTTTAAATAAACTCAAATCAACTGAACAGGAAATTAGCAGTCTGACAAGCAAAGTCAATGAACTGTTACAGGTCATTGATTTGGCTCGTGAAACTGTGAAAGAAAAGACTAACGAGCTTTCAGAAAAGTGCACAGAATTGGCTGATGCACAAGCCAAAATTGTAGAACTTCAGGGGAAGTTACACAATTTTGGGAATTCTTCGTTAGTCAGAACTCAAATTCAAAAGGGTTTAAAAAAGAGTAATGATAAAACAGGGGTGGGGTATACAAAAGCTTCATCCTCTGGAAATCAAGAATACTCATTTTTACCAACTGAAGATGAGCTAGCTAAGTTTGTTGCCACTGCACAAGTAGTAGTGGATCCGATAGCTGTGGACTTGCCAAATAGTCCAGTTTCTTTGAAAGAATCTGTTGGGTCTAACAGTACACCTCATAAAGTGGATGAGGATACTGAAGACAAAAAGACCAACACATTTAAAAAGGGATCAAATAAAAAGAAAAGTCGTAAGCAAAGATCATGTTTTAAATGTCACAACAAAGGACATGTGGCGAGTTGTTGTCCTTTGAAGAAAGGTAAACAAAAGATTGATGAGGTTAAGGTTGAAAATCAGGTTGGGTCAAGCAACAGTGTAAAAACTAGTTGTCAAGCTAAGAAACCTGAATCTCAATCAAAACCTTAAACTTCGAAAAGATTTGATAGACCAAGAAGTATTTCTCCACAGCTTAGTAATTATAATGGTAAATCAAATCGTTTTCAAAGTCAAACTAGAAATTTTGGAGATCGAACTCGATACCAAACTGCTGGTAATCGAAATTTTCAACAAAGAAATGGACATAGGGGTTTTAGTAACTCGAATGTTCAACAACATCCAAAATTTTTTCAAAATTCATGGTATGATTATGGGAGAAGAAGGTATCAAGATAAAAGGTTACCCAATGATCCACTGAAGTGTGATGGATATTGGATGGATGTTCCTGTATTGGATGAATACGGAAAACCCAAGACCATCAGGGCCTGGGTTCTCAAAACTAACTGAGTTGTTGAGTGAACGCAGGATGACCAAGAAGGACTGTTGATGTGTTCGACAGTGGTTATTCCTGTACAGCATCTGAGGTGAATAGTCGGTTAACATGGGTAACGAACTATTTACCTTTGTGATTGTTTTGATGTGTTAAACGTGGAAAAACTTTAGTCAGATTTAAAGTGGGGAGTCTGTTTGTGTTTAAATTTGTGTTTTTAAAACTTACTCCATAAAAACAAAAATTTAGGGGGAGAAATTCCTCTAAGCCAAAAAGAGTTTAGATAGTGCGTGAGTTTAGGGGGAGTTAGTTGTAAATTTTATAAAAAATGAAAAACAAAAAAAAATAATAGAAAATCAAAAATGAGTTCATGGTGTGAAAAAGAAGAAATGATAGTACATCAGCAAGTTAGACTTTCACACTGAAACTGAACCAAAATTGCTTAAGTGTGATAGCAGCTTCATCATATGATGTACCAGTAGGCAAAAAGCATGAAATAATCAACTTACCAATGTGATATAAACCTAAATACACTGAGTATGAGTGGGGAACACATCAGTGGTGTATGGTTTAATGACCTTAATTCTTGTGTTGATAGATTGCCAAAATCTGAAGTTTTGGGTCTTTATACTGTTATTTCATCCGGGGATATCATGGGTGTCCTTCTGCTGCATCCAGATACATGCTGACCTAGACACACCCAGGATATCTTAAAAGAGCTGAATATGCCAAAACCCTGAAAATGAAAAAGCTCTCAAAGAGAGTCATTCAATAAGTGCAAAATGCACAATTCGTACCAAAAATGGTATCTGTCTTAGCCCTCAATAAGATATTTTGGTCTCTCTGCTGTATGGAAGTACTGACCTGTTCACCAATTATCAATCGTTGAAATATAAAACGGATGAATTCAGTATACTCACCTACTACGATGAATCTTTGTGCATACCTTGATCGCGGGGGTACATCCTGAAGTGGGACACGCTTGTATTTCGGTATAATAAATATTACCTTAACGTATCATACGGTAATGGTACTTGAAATGTTCATGCATTTTGTTTAGATGGACAAACATACTGGTAATCGTCTTGAACTGCTTTTCACTAACACATTTACATAAAGAATTATCTAAATGTGTGAACCAGTTTGATTTTGCTGATATGATCTTCTTGCACATGATTCTCACAAAAAGAAGTACTGTAAATATTTTTGAGTTTAGTTTAGTTAGTTTAGTTTGTTTTGTTTTGAAAACATCAAAAATACCAAAAATATTTTCTTTTAAAAGATCTCCCATTTTGAACTGACAGATAGTTGTTTTTGCATGATAAGATAAAATAATGGTTTATCTTTAAATGTGAAAAAGGCTAATGGTTTTTCGAGATACTTGCTTGTGTTTCTAAACAGATTGATGCAGTTATCAAAATGAAGTGCAGAATACAAGTAAAGTGCAGATTGATAGTGAAATGAGGAATGTGAAGATGCATGGTAGGATCCTTCTACTACTTTGCTGAGAAAGAGATATGGAAGATTTGAAGATACTTGCTTAACCAAAGATTGCTAGTTCGCTGATCTACAACGAATGAAAGTTTTGGAGATTGGAAGCATCAGCTAAGGGGGAGTTTGTTGATGTCAGAATCTTTGTAGCTGACGCTATCCAAAGACCAAAAGACTGCAAGATGTTTGAAGACAAAGTTACACTATGAAGCTATTGTCAAGGGGGAGTTTGTTGGTGCATGTTTTGTGTCAATAGCTTAATAGTTTGTTTGTTTAGTCTTTGGATATTTTGTATTGGGCTTAGCAGTATTGGTTAGGGAGTTATTTAGTGTTATGAGCTTGGAGAATGGCCTAGCCCAGACCAAAGCCCATGTGCAAAGCTTGTACTATAAATACAAGGCTTGGCATTAGGGTTTAGGTTAGCCATTGGAGACATTGAGAGAGAGTTAGAGAAATCTACAGAGATTGGCTGAGAGATTTCTTGTGGTCTTGAATTGATTGTAAACATCGCGTTGGATAATCAATAGAAGATCGGGATTGAAAGTGTATCGTGTTCTTGATTCTTGTTCTACTCGTTTTCTGTGAAATCTAATCTAGGGGATTCCGCACTCTAGGTTGGATCGACGATTCTGTTACGATCCGCACGCGTTACGGGACTTACAGAGCTTTTCTCGTCTAAGCGTTTCCAATACTTTGCGTAGATGATACACGTGATCAGCTTCATTCTTTGAAAAACCAAGATGTCGTCAATGAAAACTATCACCGACTTGTCTAGCATAGGTTTGCAAACCTGGTTCATGAGATTCATGAAAGTCGCGGGTGCATTTGTCAACCCGAAGGACATCACGAGGAACTCGTAATGTCCGTACTGTGTACGAAAGGCTGTCTTCGGTACATCTTCTTCTTTGACCTTTAATTGATGATACCCCGATCTAAGGTTAATTTTTGATAACCAACTCGCGCCTTGTAGCTGGTCAAATAAATCATCAATTCTTGGGAGCGGGTATCGGTTTTTCACCGAGATTTGTTTAACTCCCGGTAATCGATATACATCCACATACTCCCGTCCTTCTTCTTCATGAACAGTACCGGTGCCCCCCACGGAGACCCACTCGGCCTAATAAACCCTTGTCAAGCAGGTCTTGTCTCTGAGACATCAATTCTTGTAGTTCCGATGACATAAGCCGATATGGCACCTTAGCTACGAGTTTTGCACCTGGAAAGAATTCGATCCCGAATTCTACTTCCTGTTAGGCGGTATTCCTGTTAAGTCCTCCGGAAACATATCTTCGTACTCACGTACCACCAGTACGTCTCCAACCTTCGGCGATTCTTTCTCTGGTTCATTTGCGTATATCATAAACGCTCTACATCCGCGTCTCATAAGCTTGTGAGCTTTTAGCATTGAACATATTACGGGATTACCCCCTTTTTCGCCGTAAATGGTAACGTGTTTTCCACTTGGAGACGTCAGTTTTATCTCCTTACGGTAGCACACGACCTTCGTGTGATGTCAAGATAACCAATCCATCCCGATCACTACTTGAAATTCTCCCATTGACATTGGGATCAAACCTATCGAGTATTCTTCATCATCTATACTCAATTTACAATTTCGGCATACATCACATACTATAAAGCTTTTGTTGTCACCTATTTCTACTTCTAAAGGCATAGGTAGTTTAGTTAATAGAAATGAAGGATGTTGAATAAATTCATGTGAAATAAAGGATTTATTCACACCCGTATCAAATAACACACGTGCGGGAATTGAGTTTACAGCAAATATACCTTAGACCACATCGGGTTCTGTTTTTGCTTCAGCGGCGGTTAAATGGAAGAATCTGGCCCTTGCCTTTTGGGTCTCTATTTGTACATCTCTCTCATTCTTTTTCCGACCAACTCCGGGCATTCAGACTTCTCGTGACTTGGCTGATAGCACTTGTAACAAACCGAAACTTTCCCCGGGCATAGTGAGGCCGTATGCCCCGTCTTTCCGCATATGGGACATGGTTTATCTTTAAAGCGACATTCGCCCTTGTGCCACTTTCCACATACTTAGCAATTCGGCGATCCACCCTTCACATCCGTCTTCTTTACTGATTCGGTTGTTCGTGCCTTCTTTGTAGGGCTCAGGTTAACATCTACCGCCCTTCGTTTGCCCGTTCAATCTGCTTTTTGAGTTCAATCTCTCGTTCCTGAGCAGTATTTATGACCTCGGTGAGAGTCTCATACTTTGAGGGAGTCATGAACTCCCGATATTCGGCACTTAACATATTATAATAATAATATATCTTGTGCTCCTCATTCGTCACAAGCTCGTCACAAAACCTTAAATTATCGAGAAAGATGCCTGTGATCTTGTCTATTGATTCACCCTTTTGCCTCATTTGGATAAATTCTTCTTTAATCATGTTAATAACCGCCTTGAGACTGTGATGTTTAAGGAACGGCGCCTTAAACTCCTCCCACATCATGGCCTTAGCCGCTTCACTTCCGATCTCCTTCTTCTTGTTATCCCACCAGTCTTTTGCCTGACCTCTCAGTTGACCCGTGCCATAAGCCATGAAATCATTCACATCACAATGGGTCCTTTCAAATACCCCTTCCATGCCGCTTAACCATTTTTGACATATTATCAGATCAACCTCTCCGTTATAGATTGGCGGTTTGCATGCCATAAACTCGTTGTATGAACAAGCTTTTCTTTCTCCTGACTTTTCCTTCACTTGGTTGGCATTATCTTCCAACCTTTTGATCCTTTCTTCAACTACCGTAAGCACCATACTTTGGATCTTATCTATAAACCAGGATAAACTATTTTCGATTGCCTTTCCAACCTCTTCGACAATCACTTCCCCCATCTGTTCGGTGACTATCGGCACCGCTTCGTCGTTACCTCCATCGGTCATCTTGAAACTGAAATGTTTACACTAATTGTTAAACATTTCATTCTATAACATATATTTCATCAACTTTGGTTTTTGTCAAGTTTACAACTTGCGTAAACCGTTCTTATTTAGTGCATTTTCCGGGTTTGAGTGTCTTACGCACCCTTCCCATGCTTATCAACTTGAATTCCTTTTTCTAACAATCTAATAAAATCTACTAAATAACTAATTCTGATGTTTGATCAAGCTTTGAACCGAACACACTTTGTTAACAACCTTGAGCTCTGATTACCAACTTGTAACACCCGTCTCACAATAGACAATTTTATACAAAATACGTGTTATATATATATATATATATATATATATATATATAAATACGACCATACAAAAGCTTTGGTAAGTTAAAACACATTCATAGTTAAGTTGTACAAGATCACATGATTCATACTAACTTAAAATGTTTAGTAGTTTACATATTTTTTTTTAAACAAACAACTTAGACAACATCATTTGCGGAAGCTTCAAAAGTTGTGCGTTCGGTTCTTGTCATATGCTTGATCACCATCCGGAATGTCACCTACATCGCCTAATATCAAAACCAACATTAAGGTTAGTTTTGATGAACAATTAAACTGTTTAAACAAGTTCGAATTGCAAAAACGAACAAAATAAACAAAATTCCCAACACTGCAGTCTGTCGCGGGGCGCGACAGACTTAAGCTCAACTCTCGCGGGGCGCCAGAAGCCATGGCGGGGCACGACACATTATAAGAATTCCATCGCGGGGCGCGAGAGCCCCTTTTTCACAAAAGGTTCCCAGCATTTTTGAGCTGCAGTCGCCCAGCTCCAATTTTGATCATAATCTAACTTAAAACTGCCATAACTTTTGTTTCGCAAGTCCGTTTTAGGCGATTCTTTTTCCTACGCGTCCTTGGTAAAAATTACCGAAGAAATTTAGTGATCAAATTAGTTAAGTGAGGTAGTGTGTTAGAAATGTGTGTTGAAAATATTCAAGTTAAGTTATTTGCTAAAATAGTTTCAAGATACGGCTCAGGATATAGAGCTGTATCTATGATCAAAAAATAAGCAAAAATGTAAAGGATGACACAGGATGTACGAGGAAAGCCCTTAATCAATCTAGATCGCCGGCATAAAACTTCGGGAGCTGACAATTGCAGCTGCCTTGTTCTTCTATTACTTCAAATGTCAGGATACAGTGCAGGATATGATGCAGATCAACTAGGTGTTACAATGAGATTTGGGTACAAGTGTTTGTGTGTAGTGATTGCTAGTAGCTAGAGAGCAAAGTGTGCGAAAGTGAGTATGTGACTTAATCTGATCCAATCATTCTATTTATAGTTAAACGAAAACAACTAACTACCCTATTAAACCGGGATGCTTCGAATATTCCTCAAGTGAACGTTGTAGTCCACTTCTTCCGGATTCAACGTCTCTCATATAACTGGTTTGCCCGAGTCCTAAGGAGAAGAGGTCCACTTGACCGTTAGAGACCCGCACCCTTTAAACTGCACGTGGTTAAATTAGTCATCTCCAGGATATCGCATCAGGATGTTACCAATATCCTGCTCCGGGATCCTGATCACAAACAAACAGTCAAAGGCAGAATATTAGTCAGGATATATGCTCAGAAAATGACCCATAACAATTGTCCCCAAAAAATATCTGTTGGTATAACAATCCAACGGATATATTTTAAAACTTTATCTCGTAAACCGAGGTAATTAAAACAAAGTGACGGTCAAGATAGCACTATGTAACTTCCAACACGCTTTTCACTCGATGGACATCCATTACACCCCTATATCTTCTCTCTTCTTGTTTGAGAACCAGATATCAACAGAATCTCCAGGTAATCACTCATCCCTTCCTCATTTTCTGTTAATTTTATTCTCCCTCTAATGGCCGCTAAAGTCCACTCTCAAACCGGTGAATCGTCGGAATCCTTCATTCAGCAAAACCTTCTCAAAAATCCCGAGAAGGAGATCTGCGCTTTTGATAACGCAGACATTGCGGCGTTGAGAGCCTCCGGTGCTTTCCCCGATGGCACAATTTTTAGACCACTTGATCGATCAATTCGATCAGATGTCTCCTCTGCCGATTGGGTCTGTTTTCCGGCATACCCTTTCTCGCTAGGTCTTCGGTATCCATTTCCTGAGTTCATGATGCGATTCTTCCGAACTACTGGTCTTTCCTTTGCCCAAACCATGCCCATGGTTTGGAGAGTATTAATTGTGCTCAACCAAATCAAAAATCTTCACTGTCCCGACCTCTGCATCGAGGATATGCCAATTGCTTACCGCCTCCGATCACACGGTTCCAGTCGGTTTTTGCTCTTTTCAACCTCCAGCAAACCCCTTATACTTAAAGCCACCAAAAACGAGGATGGATGGCAACACAAGTTCTTCTTTGTCAAACAAGACTCCATCTATGAGGGTGATAGTCTTCCGGTGGAGTGGTTAACCACCGGTAGGGTCAAGAATGTCACACCCCAACCGATGGCGGAATCATCGGGGTATGGCACTGAGCGAAACAGATTGTCCAGAAGTTTCCACAACAACTATCATTACTATTTAGTTTAAATAATACGTCCAATACCGTATCCCAAATAATAAAACCAGTTATTACAGATAAGCATCTAGTCAAGTATACTGTTCCGACAACTCAGATTTAAATAAAAATATAAATATTGTTCAAATGCTTCTAGAGACTCGATCTGCAAGATCTACGGACAACTATGCTCTAGACGCTTATTCCTAGCTCGCCTTCCTAGCAGATAAACATCCTAATTGCCTGTCACATACGTTAAAATAAAGTCAATACATGAAATGTAAAGGTGAGCATACAAGTTTGATAATAGCATATAGAGTTCGAAATAGTTTATGGATAACCAACACGTACACAGAGGAAAACGAAGCATGTTAATTATCGACATGGATCTATCGATACCAATGACTGCGGGTTGACAGTCCGAGACAGTTCGCAATACATGATTACCATCGTAATCCATGTAAGTAATTGTCCTTAACAACCCCCGTGTGAACGGGTGCTGAGTCCAAACTATAGTACTACATCGTTAAGGTAGGTAGACAACGTTCCACGTGTAAACATAACAACAAGCATTCATTTAGTCACGTAATACATGCAGAACGGTTAGCGTTAAATAGTTGAGTAGTGTGTTCGATTGTGATTTAGTAAGTAACGTATGTAACACCCAAAAGTGCTAAAGCAAAAAGGGTTCGAGTATACTCATAGCGATTGATTGATGGATTGAAGGGAGCGTTTGGGAGTAGGGTTAGTGTTGGTGCATAATGTCTAAAGCCTGCGTCTTAGTCGTACTAGATTAATGTATAGGGTCTGGATAGGTTGATTTTGTATAATACAGGGGTTGTATATGTAATTTTAAGGTTTGCATGTTAGAGGTCCGCTTTTGTGTCACATGTCCACAAAAGCGAACCCACTTAATAGGGAGATCCGCTTTTGTGGCATGTCACATAAGCGGACCAGTTAGCCTATATAAACCCCTTGTCAGTCTTTCACTTGTAAGAGTTCATGTCATCGGAGGTCGAAGTGCTGTCCGTATATTTGGTGAAATACAAGTACGAAAGAGTGTTTAAAATGTATTTCTTCTGTATCTACTCACTTCTACCATTGTTTTGCTTTGTATCATGTCTGATATGTATTTCCGCGACATATCCGGCACGCACTAGCTCTGATTGAGTCGTTTTAGAGGTCACACTGATCCTATAATTGGTATCAGAGCCAGTTGTGAGTTAGTTTGCCCGATACAAAGCCTTTTACCCATACTTTTTGAGATTCTGACAGTTTGGACGGTTAAAATGGACTGAAAAGTTGACATAAGGTGTAAAATCTAGTAATAACAAACCCTTGAAGAGATTAGACTCAAATTCAGCCTAAAAGTGACCAAAAACAGCTCGTAAAACAGATTCGCTTATATGTCAGTCTAGTGGTTCGCTTATTTGGTCCGCTCCAAGGTTCATCATTGATAGGTTCGCTCCTGTGGTCCGCTCAAAATGTCATGTATCTTAGCTAGTTCGCTCGTGAGATCCTCTTGTAGGCACTTGTTGATTGGAGATTCGCTCGTCTGGTTCGCTTGAAGGGTTATTGTTAAGGTTCGCTCGAAAGTTTGTTTTCCGGTTCGCTCTTAGGGTTATCATCTGGTTCGCTCATAGGGTCATCATCTGGTTCGCTCTTGGTGTTTGTTCTGGTCCGCTCGAAGTGTTTGTTCTGGTCCGCTCGAAGTGATTAACTCTGGTTCGCTTATTGGCTATTGGTCTGGTCCGTTCATAGGACTACTGTTGGTTTGCTTATTGGTTCAAGGACTGGTTCGCTTATTTGGTTTTTGTCAGATTCGCTTATTTGATTTGCTGTGTATAAAGTTCATCGTTGTGGTTGAAATGGAAAACCAAGATTTCTACAACATGTTTGCTGGTAGTGGTGGAGCTGTTCAAAGTCCGGCGAGCATCATGCAAAACATGAATTTAGAAAACGAACTGGGAACCATACAGAAGCCACCAAAGTTGATGAGTTTAGACGAGTATTCGGGATGGTCCGGGAGATTTAAAAACCGGGTTCAGGCCAACCATTTAGAGTGTTGGTTGAAGATCGAATCAAAATATGTACCTCCAATTGATGGGCTCAGGAGTGTTAAAACAATTGGGAGTCTTACAGAAACGGAACAGGCAGATTTCAAGGCAGAGAAGAAAATGGTGAGTATACTGCAGCAAGCAATCAAAGAAGACATCCTGGTGCTGCTGCAACATGATGAGAGTGCGCAATCTATCTGGCAAGCCTTAGAAAAAAAGTTTAAAGGAAGTGCTTCCATGATAAAGAACAAGAAGGCACTGCTTAAGAAAGAATTTGATATTTTCACCGGAGTTAAAGGAGAGTCGACAAAGCAGTTGATAGAAAGATATTGTCATCTAGTTGTTGAAATGAGAAGATTAAAAATTGAGAAATCAGATGAAGAATGGATCGACAAACTCTGTGACGCGCTTCCCTATGACGAGTGGGGAACTTATCTGATGATGCTGAAGAATAGTTCTGACTTTGTGAACTACAATCTGAGTGTGTTTATTAAGAAGATAGAAGCTCATGAACTTGAGCTGCTGAAGATAAAGAAGATGAGCTCAACCAGTATGCAGCAAGATGTGTCATTGTACTACAAAGGCAGTCCGTCAGCAACAAATTTTTAAAGTCCAAAGATACAGACTGGGTTCAGTGCTGACAACACCTCAAACGTTACATCAAATTCTTATTAGTCAAGCAATTCTACTCCGTTTGCAAATGTTGAGCCAAATGTTAAAGTTCCAGAACAGAGTTCGCCTCAAAGCTCTACTGGATCAAACCAACAGGCATTCATGTCTGGCATTCAATGTAATATTGCTGTGAACATTAAAAACGGGAATGAGATAACGGAGAATGCCGCAAAGCAACACATTGCATTATTAGCTTCTGTTCTTGAGGCGTATGAGGGCTTAGTGGCAGGGAGGATCGGTAATCCTGATATGACGAAGGAGGATTACGACCAAATCGATCCCGAAGAGCTTGAATTAATCGACATCAAATGGGGCATGGCGAGTTTGGTGCGCAGGGCTCAACGTTTTATGGAGATTACTGGCCGGAACAGTCTATCAGGCCCCGATCAAAAGTTAGGGTTTGATAAGTCGAAGTTTACATGCTTTAAATGTAAAGAACGTGGTCACTTCAAACGTGAATGTCCCAACCGTGAAGTGAACAATCATCAAAACCCGTTCACAAATGACTACTACAGACAGGCGATCTATCACAGAACAAATCAACAGCCAGCTGTCCCGAGGCCTCAGATAGAGAATAAACTAGAAAAGGCGCTCATTGTGAATCAAGATGATGAAAGAGTCGCTGATGGGTTTAGTTGGGATAAGTTTATTCCGGGAAAAGATGATCAGGCCATGATGGCAGAGGTAGTTGAAATTACTGAGGTTGTTGCTGAATCAAAGGTTGTTGATGAGGTGGTTCCTGAGATTGCTGATGAGGTGGTTCCTGAGATTGCTGATGAGATGGTTCCTGAGATTGCTGATGAAGTGGTTCCTGAGGTTGTTGAAAAAGTTTCTACGGAAAGTGCTGCAGAGATTGAAGAAACAGTGGCTGAAGTTTTCAACTATCAATCACAGCAGGAGGAATTTGTTTATACAATGAAATCTATTATGCCTCCTAACGTTTTTGATTCTTTTGCAGATTACTTCGAGGAGCTGAGAACTGGAACTTGCCCCGGATTTGAGGAAGAGAAAGAAGCGGTCGAGGAGGTGATCGACGTTTCCAAAGAAATGACCGGGAAGGTTCTGAAGGATATTGCAGACAAAGCTTTGATGAGCAAGCTTAAAGAGGTAGACACAGATATTCAGGAGTCAAATTCAGTTGATAAGGTGTCAGTTATTGGAGAGGAAATTGGAGTTCAGGGAGTCGAGTTTGTCCAATCGTCTGTGTCAGAGTCAAACCAAGTCGGTAAAAATTGTGTGTGAGGATAAGATTGTTGTTGAAAATGTTTCAATCCCCGAAACACCATGTCAAAGTTGTTCACAACCTTGCATGGAGTGTCTTGAAAAAGACACTAAGTATCAGGAATTGAAGCAACATACTGATATGGTGAAGTTTGATCTAGAACATGTAAAAGAGGCGTATGATACGTTATCTAGGTCAATCAAAATGATTCAAAAAGAGAGCATTGAAAATGATAAAGCAACAAAGTTGGCACAATCTACATTGTTTGACAAACAAAGAGAAGTTAATTTTCATCTTGACACGATTGCATCTTTAAGAAAAGAACTTGAACTGGTTAAGATAGAAAATGACAGAATTGATCAAAAGTTGATGAGTTATGTGGCTTCATCTTATGTGTTAGAACAAATTGTACCTCAACAGCCACATGCTTCACCTGCCTTCAACAGTGTTCCACCCCCAATGTGGAATCATTATACTCAGAAATATCCAGATGGGGTGGAAGCTGCGTTAAACCTTAAATTGAAAACGATTGAAAATGAGTTACCTGATAGCATTGACATCACTTTCACTCCATCTGACACTGATAACGAATCCCAGGTTATCAAAACTATTATTGATCAGGTGTTGGATGATGAAAGTGAAAAATCTGAGAAGGCTAATTCAGTGGAGTCTGTCAGTGATTCTGAGGAGGATGGGAATTTCTTAGATCGTTATCTGTCGAAATCGGATAAAAGTGCGAATGATGATCCGATCATGGTGGTTTACACTATGGTTGGAACTGACAAACTTTATTCCGACATTGAGTTTCCGCTTCAGAACGTCAAGTTTGAGAATGTTGAGAAAGTTTTTAAGCTGGTTGAACTGAGTGTCAACGAAATCAAGAAAAATGATTTCTTTTCGAAACTGAAAAAGTCATTTGATACTTCACGTCCCAATAGTTCGGAAAAGAAAGATGGGGTGGGTAAAGGTCAAAACAAGAAAAATCAGTTAAAGAAACAAGGTATTGGTTTTGAGAAGAAAATGGCTAAGCAGGTGGTCAAGCCAAAAGATAGGATAGATGATGTGTTTGTCGCTGGTCCTAACACTGAGGTTGAAAAAGAATACATTTTTAGTCAAAAAGTCGTGGACAATTTCAATGCAGCGCAGAAGCTAAAAGTGGAAACTGTTAATACCACTTTTGTCGAGTATGATAAACGTGTGTGCTATCGCTGCAATGAAATCGGACATATGGCTAAACAGTGTCAGAAAGTTTTTAAGAAACCGGTTGTTGAAAAATCTGTTCAAAAACAAGTGGTTGAGAAACCAAAGGTTGAAAAACCTAAGGTTCAAAACAAAAGTGTTCCAAAACAAATGGTTCAAAAATCTCGACCAAAATCACCGATTGTTTCAAAGGGTAAAAAAGAAATGATTTATCCGATCCGTATTCTTAAAAGAGGTGAAACATTGAAGTCGGAGGATAAGCCGAAGTCGATTTTCGAGATTGGCGAATCTTCTAAGTCTCACAAGACTTCAAAGTTTTACCCCAAAGCAAAAGTTTTTGAAAATCAATCGTGGATCGTGAAATCGAAACCGCCAGTTGAAATCAAGAAAATGGAAAGTGTGTTGAAAAATGAGTCAAATCTTGTTAAAGATAATGTTGTTGAGTTTGAGACCGAGCTTGATAAGTTTTGGTCAGAATTTCCCACAATTAACAACAAAGTAGAACGGGATGTGAAAGAAAAAGAGGCTTCAAATGTCACATTTAACTTTCCTAAAACAAATGAGAAGTGCGATGTAGTGTTTGGATCCGTGTCAGAAGTCAAGAAATCGTGGGCATCATTGTTTGAGTAATGTGTTTGTGTGTTGGTTGCAGGGCTGCCCAAGTCGATTCTTTCGAGGTGGATTATGGACAGTGGAGCATCACGCCACATGACTGGGTCTTTAGCTCTTCTGTATGATGTCAAGTCGATAAACGGAAGCTACGTGGGGTTCGCAGGGAACCAAGGTGGACGAATTATCGGCCAAGGAAAGATTTCGAACGGAGTGATATCTTTCGACAAAGTGAACTACATCGTAGAGTTGACAAACAATTTGTTGAGTATATCACAAATCTGTGATAAGGATTTTAGCGTGCATTTTACAAAGTCTGAGTGTTTGGTATTGAAACCAGGGTTTAAAATCCCTGATGAGTTGGTGTTGTTGCGCGCTCCGAGGGTTAATGATCTTTATATTTTAGATATGAGTGCTGCAACGCCAACAACTCATCAAAAACAATGTTTTGTCACAAAATCAAAAGCTACTGAAAAAGAATCTGTGATGTGGCACCGGAAAATGGGTCATATTCATGTACGAAAAATGAATTTTCTGGTGCACAATGATTTAGTTGAGGGTGTAAATGTTAAGAACTTTCATTTGACTGATGATTGCATTGCTTGTAAAAAGGGTAAACAGGTTCGAAAGTCACATCCGCCAAAGATGCTCAACACTATCAGGTTACCTCTTGAGAGATTGCACATGGATCTCTTCGGGCCTGTCAATGTCAAAAGCATTAGCGGGGATTCTTATTGCTTGGTGGTGACAGATGATTATACGAGGTTTTCGTGGGTTGTTTGCTTGGAGAGAAAAGATGAAACATTCGAGTCTTTGAAGATACTTTTTAAGAAGATGGAAACGGTGTACAAGGTGCCAATCCGGAGGATTCGGAGCGATAATGGAACGGAATTCAATAATAACAAGATGTACGAGTACTGCAACGAGAAGGGAATTCTTCATGAATTCAGTGCGCCATACACACCACAACAGAACGGCGTAGCTGAACGAAAGAATAGGACCCTGATCGAAACAGCACGTACAATGTTGGACGATTCCAAGCTTCCAATCTATTTCTGGAGTGAAGCAGTGTCAGCAGCATGTTACACTTTGAACAGAGTTTTAATAGTCAAGAAATACAAAAAGACGTGTTTTGAGCTGCTGCATCGCTACAAGCCAAATCTTGAGTTTTTAGAACCTTTTGGCTCACCTTGCACTTTTATAGATGAGAATGGTAAATTCGGAGCAAAAGCTAACGAAAGGTTCTTTGTAGGTTACGCCAGCCCGCTAAAAAGGTTGTTCGTGCCATGTCTGGGGAAGGTGATTCAGGTCCAACACGTGGATTGTCAGAAGCACACTCCATCGCAACAACTTCCCAGACAAAGATTCCTGTTCGACTACGACAAACTCTGGGAGTCGTTTCATTTGCCGTCCAAGCCGAGTGATGAGGAACTTGCTCTTATGTACCTGTATCAGCAGAGTCAGTCACAGGAGCCAGTATCTAGACCGCTAGATGTTCCTACGCCCACCGTGGGTACTCACGATGATGAAGCAGGACCAAGAGGAACTATTCATGAACCGCCAGAGGAACCAGCTCCGTTATTTGACGTTTCTGACGACTCAGAGGAGGAACCCGCTCCTACCTTTGACGAGGAGCCAAATGATACATCAGAGGATGCTGTCGATCAAATCGTTGATCTTGACATTTCGAATCTGGAATCGGAAGTAGTGGTGCCAGATACAGTGATGCCACGGACGTTGTCTTACCATCCTTCAGAACAAATCATTGGCGATCTACAAAGTGGTGTCAAGACGAGACATCAAATAGACCAAGCTTTTACATGTTTTTATTCATCTATTGCTGATATGAAGAAAGAAGTTTCACTTAAATGTTTTATTTCGCAGATGGAGCCCAAAACTTACAAAGAGGCATTGACCGAAGACTGCTGGGTTAATGCAATGCAGGAGGAACTGCAACAGTTTGAAAAGCTGGGCGTCTGGAGACTTGTTGATCTGCCGAAGAATCAGAGATTTATCAAGACGAAATGGGTCTTTAAGTGTAAACGAGATGACAGAGGAGTCGTGTTGAGGAACAAGGCACGACTTGTGGTCCAAGGCTTCAGCCAACAGGAAGGAATAGACTACGATGAAGTTTACGCGCCGGTTGCAAGGCTTAAAGCAATTCGCATTTTTCTAGCCTTTGCATCTTGGAAAGATTTCAAAGTGTATCAACTCGACGTCAAATCAGCTTTCCTGTATGGCAAAATTCGAGAAGAAGTGTATGTGGGGCAACCACCGGGGTTTACAGACCCACAACACAAAGACAAAGTGTTTCTACTGGATAAAGCGCTTTACGGACTACACCAGGCCCCGAGAGCCTGGTACGAGACGCTTTCGACCTACTTGCTGGAGAACGGGTTTACAAGAGGCACAGTAGACAGCACTCTGTTCACAAAAGAAGAAGCAGGCCATTTGCTGATCGTGCAGATATACGTTGATGATATCATTTTCAGTTCCACCAACGACGATTTGTGCAAAGAGTTTGAGAGAGTAATGAAGAAGAAGTTCGAAATGAGTTCGATGGGGGAGATGAAGTTCTTCCTCGGGCTGCAGGTAGAACAAATGCCCGACGGAATCTTCATTCACCAGTCAAAGTATGTAAAGGACGTGCTCGACAAGTTCGATATGACAGATTGCAGTCCTGCATCCACCCCCCTCGCGCAGAATCATGGTATTTGTCCTGACGAACAAGGCGTGAAGATGGATGAAACGTTATACCAATCGATCATTGGTTCGTTAATGTATCTCACAGCTTCCCGTCCCGACATCATGTATCCGACATGTCTCTGCGCCAGATATCAGTCGAATCCGAAGCAGTCGCACCTGACGATCGTCAAACGTATTTTACGGTATTTGAAGGGCTGCCCAAGCATCGGCTTGTGGTACCCTTGCTCGGGTGACTTTACTTTATCCGGTTTCGCTGATTCTGATTTTGGTAGCTGTAAGCAGAATGCTAAGTCCACCACTGCTGGGTGCCAGTTCTTCGGAACTCGGCTAGTTACCTGGCAGTGCAAGAAACAAACTGCAGTTGCGCTTTCCACGTGTGAGGCTGAGTACGTCTCAGCTTCTAGCTGTTGCTCGCAGATCCTCTGGATCCAACAGCAGATGCGCGACTTCGGTTTGCAATTCTTGGATACACCGATATTTGTGGACAATGAAGCGGCCATAAATGTTACTAAAAATCCGGTTCACCATTCGAAAACAAAACACATTGAAATCCGTCACCATTTTATACGTGATTGTCACGAAAAGAAATTAATACGGATTGAACACGTGGGCACCGATGATCAGAAAGCCGATTTTTACACAAAACCTTTTGATAAAAAGAGATTTTACTATCTTTTGAGGTTAAATGGGCTGAAAAATCTGCAATCTGGGAGGGTAATCGAATGTGAAGCCGAATTGGGCAGCGATCTGACATGAACCGTGTCGTGTTGTCATTTTTTATTTTGTACAGTTGTATTTCCTGCTTTTCGATAAAAACAAAAACACAAAAATATGTTTTAGTTTTAGGGGGAGATATTCGCAGAAAAATACAAAAACATGATAAAATCATAAAAATCCAAAAACATTAAAAAATGTCAAAAAGAGTTGTGTAGAATAGGGGAAATGATAGTACATCAGCTAGACGGACACGGTACGCTAAAGAATTGTAATGTAAGAATGCAATTAAGCAGTCTCGCTAAAGATGTGCCGGTAGGTTTTTACAGAATTAGTAGATCAGTTTGGGATATAAACATAAAATTCAACTTGCGTTTACATGGGGAACATCTCCAGGATATATAGGTAACCCCTGAAATCCTGTTTGAAAGGTCCCGTATTCTGAGATACTAGGTCTTTATGCTCGGTGATATCTGGAGTATTATCCCGGGACTTCTGCTGTATGGAAATACTGACCTAGTCCCCGGATAATACTTTCCGCAAAAAGCTTTGAAACATAAGCTTCACCCTCAGCAAGCTGATGAAACAATAAAATTGATAGTCGCTGCTGTTGAAAACAAAAGATCCTCTAAAGGGGACACACCTTAAAGTCGAACCGTCATCTCCCTGCTGAACGGAAGTTCTGACCTGAGCTCTCACGGTTTCGCATCTACCCCCAACAGATATCAACTGTGGTATATTCACCTGTAAGACTGAATACTGGGATCCGGATACGGGAGTATATACTGAGGTGGGACACATGTAAACGTTTAAGTCTTAAAACACTAATCACGTATCCAGAACAGATTGAAAGTTTTGTGAGAATTTAAGTGGATCAATATATCGGCAATCTACGCGAACTGTTTAATGCTTAAAATGTAATATCAGCTTAACGGTACTTGTGTTCTGTCGGCAGCTGATATGATCCCCTAACACACTCGCAAAAATATTGTGTGTACATAATTTCAGTTTGTCCAGTCAAAATCCAAAAAGATTTTCATTTCTCATTTTATTTTCGACAACCGATATTGGGGATTGAAAGATCAAAACCTATGTGCAGAACATGTCAGAGGTTGATCAGGGTTGGGTAAGCTGGAGATTGCAAACTTTGATTGGTATTGTGTTTGAAAGTTAAAATGTGTGAATGTTTGAAATGTTCGAAAGTTCATTCAGTTGAACTATTTTTTTTAAAAGAAACATCTGTATACTTCATAAATCTGATCATCCAAGGCCATTAATTTGGACTTGGTGGGTCAAACAGTTGACCAAGGTCATTGACTTGGACTTGGTCAGCTGGGTGTCACTGTGCTTAATCGGAAAAATAAAAAAATTGAATAAAAATGAAGTTTTTTTTTGAAAAAGTCAAAACAGGTTCGCTCTTTTGTCACTCATGGTTCGCTTTTATGTCAAGTAACATGATGGTCCGCTCTTGTGGAAAGTGACGTATAGGCGGACATGTCCCCATATATATAGCACAGGGGTCCGCTCATAATGTCATTACACTCATTTATCCGGTCCGCTTTTTCGACTTACTCTCTGAGGCGATCTTCGAGCGATCCTGTTTCAAATCCAAGTTTAATCATTGTTTTGCCCTTATCTCATCATTTCCTGTTAGATTATCACGTTTTCGATCATGGGCAAGGTATGTATCCGTTTATTTTTTTTTCTGATTTCGAGCTTAATCTGTGTGTCGGGCATCTGTTGTTGAACGAACCATCTGTTTGGGTGCTTAACTGTTAGATTGTTCAAATTGAACTTATGATTGATGTCGTCTGATGTTGTATATGATAGTATTGAGCTTAAATGTCTTCAATTTTACTTATTTGTGATGTATGCCGATGTTTAATGTTTTCAAGTCTTAGATCTAGGGGTTTAGAGTGTCCAACGATGAAATCAAAAGACACTCCTGGTCTCGGAATTGTATATAGACTCTGAATCCAAGCTCAATTTTAGGTTTTAAGTAGTTTTTGCATGATTCATGATAGGTTCGCTTGAACATACATCATAGGTTCGACCATACATACATCTGTAGGTTCGCTCTTATAGACTTGATAGATCCGCTCATTAGTCACATACTTAGGTCCGCCCTTAGGTACTATACTTGGTTCGCTTTTATGTTCACTATGTGGTCCGCCTTTAGTGCATCTTGTGTAGTTGGTTAGCCTTTGTGAACATATTAGGTCCGCTTTTAGTGCATTTTGTATAGTGGTTCGCTCATACATGCATTGTAGGTCCGTTTTTTGGTCACACATATGATCCGCTTATTAATGCTAGACTAGGTTCGTTTTTTAGTTCAAGATCATAAGAGGTTCGCTTTTAGTGCACATTGCTTAGTTGGTCCGCTTATTTGTACCTTGTGAGATCCGCTTGTGTGTACTGATATTGGTCCGCTTATTTGTTCTTTATCTGGTTCGCTTATATGTTCTTCATATGGTTCGCCTATGTGAACCTTTGTGATCTACTTTTAAGTGTATGTTGAAATTTTAATGTTTGAAATTTTGAAATTGTTCTAAGTGTTCTGATTCATAGTTGCTGTGTTTGTTGTGCAGTCTTCGACGAATGTTTTATTTGACCCTGTACACAACAGCTGTTGTGATCTGGATGTTGAGAAAAATCCCGAACTGACGAATTTCAGTAGCATCTTGGATTTCATGGACCGGATTCCCATTAAAAAGGCGCTAACGGATCAACGACCTATCTATAGATCGCACATTGGTCGTTTCTGGAAAAATGCCACATATGATGAGCAAAGCAAAACAATTTCTTCTGTGGTTGAAGTGCATGGGAAGTTGGAAACTATTTTGGTGACGGAAGCTCTAGTACGTGAAGTGGTGAACTTTCCCGAAGAAGCAAATTATCCTACACGATTTCCCGAGAGGATGGTGAAAGGGTGCATGCTGAGGTTGTGATACAGAGGAGCTTTAAATACCGGAAACTATTTGAAGTCGAAGTTTCAGAAGTCGTTCAAATTTCTCATTCATTGTATTCTGATTTCGTTAAGTCACACGAAGGGAAGTTACGACCAAATGAGAGATTATCAGATGAACATGTTGACTGCTTTAGTATTGAACAAGAAGTATAACTTCTCTCATATAGTGTTTCACTACATGGCGGAAAATATTACTACAAATGTTAGAACGTGGAAATATCCTAGGTTTGTGCAAATGTTGATTGATCATGCGTATCCGGAAATTGATAGGAACATTAAGGATGATCTATTGGTGCAAGCTTATATGTCGAACAACACTTTGAAGCAGTTGGTGAAGTACCTTCCAAATCATCCAGAGCCAGATCTTGTTGTTGAAAATTTTGGCTTTATCAAAGATGTGAAGTATGTTGATCCTGATCCAGAGAATCATCAGAACTGGAGGAATCAGGAAGAAATGAAAGAGGCATTCTACGCTGATGAGCTGAAGATTCTGGAAAAATTCAAAACCATAAGGAATGAATGGTACGTGAAAGAATCTGGAAGGAGACGTAGATTGGCGACTCCTATAGCAGAACAAGGTGAAGGATCATCGTCTAAACCAAAGAAGAAGCAAAATAAAAAGGCTCAAACTATGTTAGTTGATGAACCTGAAGATGATGTTCCTATTGTTGATGTTGAAAAGGAACAAGAGGTGACTGCTGGAGAAGATTTATTGTTTAATGCAGATATGCTTGAGACAGGTACAAATTTTGTTGAAAATGTTGTGCAGACTGTTACTACTGATATTCAGAAAGAGAAAGAGAAGGTGATAGATGATATTGAAGGCGATGACGTTGATAAAGATACAACTAGTTCTTCAAGTTCATCAGAAGACGAAGTTGTAGATGAGGTTGAACTTGAAAGAAGAATGAATGAGGAGATTGAATAGGAAAAGTTGATCAGGAAGAGAAAGAGGCAAGAAAAGGATGATGCTCCTTATGTTCCTTCACCAAAGCACGTTTCTGAGTCGCAATCAACTCCTCGAGGTAGAAAGAAAGCTGCTGGTCGTAAGAGAGCAATGCCAAAGGTTAGAGTGTCAAAGAGACCTCAAAAGATTATGCAGAAGCCTCCTACACCTCCGCATGAACCAATACCACCACAATCACCGATTCACCACTTATCACCAAGACAACCTACCCCTCCACAACAATCATCACCACCCAGACTTCCCACACCTCCAAGACAACCATCACCTACTCCTCAATCAACACCACCACCACAACAACCATTTGTCACTTCACAAGATATTTTCGGTACACCTCCACTCTCACAAATACAACCAGGCTCTTCTAGTAGAGGTCTTCTGACACCTCAAGATAACCTGCTAGATGTTGGAGATTTTGACTTTGCAAACACTTCTCAAGTTAGAAATGTTGAAAGAAAAGTTGAAGAAGTTGTTGTAGAAAACAAAAGGTTGGCAGCTGAGAACAAGAAGGTAGTTGATAGAGAAAAACTTCTTGCAGTTCGTGTGCAGAAGTTAGAGAGTGAAAATAAAGAATTGGCAAAGAAAGTTGATGCTGATAAGACTGAAATCGATATTCTAAAAGTTCGCGTGTTTGAGCTTGAAGAAGAGAAGAATCGACGTGATGGTCAGTACGAATATTTCAAGCTTAAGAACAAAGAGCTTGCAGCAGCTAAAGCGTTAAGTGATCATGAAGTCTATATGCTGAATAGAGTGGTCAAAAGTATGCTTGGAACATCAGTCAATCAAAGGTTTGAAGAGTTGAAAGTAGAAGACCTTCGTGCTGAACGTCAAGCTGAACTTGAAAGGCAGATGAAAGATAAGGGTAAAGGAGTTGAAGGAAGTTCATCTGTGCCTGAAATGGCTCTAGTACTTTCGATGGTTACAGAGAATCCTGAACCAATATCTGCAGTTTCTGGTTTGTTTGAAGAAGAAACTCCAATGCATGAGTTGATTGGTGATGAAGATGAGGAAGTTGATGAAGAGGATGATGAAGAAGATGATGATGAAGTAGTATTCTCTGCTAGCAGTCATGATTCAAAAGGTAACGATGATGATGATGCTGCAGGTGGTACTGGTGTGAGGGTTACAGAAGCTTCTACTGAAAAAGTTGTCGATGATTTGATGAATGACACAGTTAATGAAGAATCAGGAGAAGTTGCTGGAAAGGGGGAGTCTAGTAAGTCGCAGATAGTTGAGCATTCTGAACAATTATTCCTGCGCTTAGATGTGTATAGGGAGATGCTAAAAGATGTAAATCCTGAGATTCCATTTGACTTTGAAGAAGATTTGGAATCGTTTGATGTTAATAAACAGCCAGATTACTCGTATAAGAATGTTGAAGAGGCTGATCTTTATGATAGAGTTGAAGTAGAGGAGTGTTCGGATAGTGAAGATGTCACTGAAGATACTTCTAAGTATCCAACTCTAATGGAAATCTTCACAGCAGAGAACAGGGAAGAGTTGAGACAGAAAGTTACTGAAGCTGTGAATGAAAAGGTGTTTGAGAATCTGAAGAAAGATGTTGAGAAAGAAAGTCGATCGAATGCTGAAAAAGAAGATCGATCAAAGTGGTTCAAAGACAGTCATGAGAGAAAGTTCAGAAGGCCATTGAAGTACTTTCAACATGACAGAACTGTTTCTGTCGGTCACATAATCAGTTGGGGATTTCTGCCGCAGGTGAATGCGTATGCCATTCGTAGAGAGTATGGAGTCCAATATTTCAAACGTCTATATGACATTATGTCATTACCATGGTGGGACGTTGATGAATTGTCGAAAGTTAGGAGCCTGGATTACCCTGTGAGGAAGAATGACGCGGCGATGTGGGGTTACATTAAGTACGAGTCACTAAAAGAGAGTCGAAAGTGGAAGCCTCATCATCCTAGACGTGTTCAAAGGGTAGATCCAGAGATCGGAGTTATTGAGACGATACTGAATGTAAAGCCTCCAAGAACGATGAAAATAATTCCTATGCCTGAAATGGAGCAGGAATTCTACAAAGGCTTTATGGATTGGGTATACAGCTGCATAACAACTGAAGCGATCATATCTTACAAAGCTGGTGGTGAAATTAGAGAAATTCACATCTATGATCCAATGTGGTTGGTTAACTGCTCAACGAAAGACATAGAATGCTTGTTCATTAACAAGATCCGTTATAAGCCAGCAGACAAAGAGCAAGCGTTACAATTTCAACGTGTAGTTTCACTGTGCTTTCAGAAAAGCATAAACTCTGAGAGCAAGTGGAAATCTTCATGGTGGTCGTTAGACGAAAAGATGAAGAGGAAAGCAAAGCGTGAGCGTGAACGTGAAAATCAGAGGATTGAAGAAAAGAGAGGAATGTACATGAAAATGCAAGTTGATGAAGAGAAAGCGAGGAAGAAGTTAAATGAAAGAATCAGAGTTGAGCTAAGTAAGAAACCAAAATCGAGGGAAGAATCGTACAAAGCTATCTGATGACCTACAGACAAGACAAAAACTGCGGCTTCATCTAAGGGGGAGTTTGTTGGTGCATAATGTCTAAAGCCTGCGTCTTAGTCGTACTAGATTAATGTATAGGGTCTGGATAGGTTGATTTTGTATAATACAAGGGTTGTATATGTAATTTTAAGGTTTGCATGTTAGAGGTCCGCTTTTGTGTCACATGTCCACAAAAGCGAACCCACTTAATAGGGTGATCCGCTTTTGTGGCATGTCACATAAGCGGACCAGTTAGCCTATATAAACCCCTTGTCAGTCTTTCACTTGTAACAGTTCATGTCATCGGAGGTCGAAGTGCTGTCCGTATATTTGGTGAAATACAAGTTTGAAAGAGTGTTTAAAGTGTATTTCTTATGTATCTACTCACTTCTACCATTGTTTTGCTTTGTATCATGTCTGATATGTATTTCCGTGACATATCTGGCACGCACTAGCTCTGATTGACTCGTTTTAGAGGTCACACTGATCCTACAGTTAGCCTAAATAGTTCGATAACATGACGATGAGTAACATTTTACGCGTTACAGGGTAACAAGTGATGATGGGTCGAACAGCCTGGTTGATCGAACGGTAGGTTCGATCGAACGGGTTGTTCGTTCGGTTAGACAGTCCGTTCGGACAGCCTGTTTGATCGGCCGGTAGGCTCGATCGGTTGGACTGTTCAAGTGGATTGTTTCTTCCCTTGGGTAGGATGTGTTTGTGTATGATGGCTTGTCCTTTTGAAGTTTTCGTTGTAGTATTTGAGAACACTGAAGTGTTCTTACCTTTCAGGTCAATCGATCGAACGGGCTGTTTGATCGGCCGGCTTAACCGATCGGTTAGACACTTCAGTAGTAAGTCCTCAGCAGGATGTCACCTGATCGGTTAGCATGTTCGATCGGGTGGTACTCCAATACGTCGAACGAGTTGAAAATCGATTTGGTGTTGAAGTATAGTATCTCATGATTCGAAGAGTAATGTTACCAAACAGTAGTTCGATCGAACATCACTTCGTTCAATACTATACTTCATGAAATTGTTAAAGAGTGAGGCCATATGCTAGTCGATCGGCTGGCCTGGTCGATCGGCTGACATGTCCGATCGGTTGGGCTGTTCGTTCGAACAGCCTGTTCGATCGGTCACCATTCTGACCTGGTCGGCCTGTTCGTCTAACACTTGGCTGTTCCGATTGCTTGACGTTATATTGAGGTTCTTTGACAACGAGCTGAACCATGGCACCTTCTTTCTTACTTGTTTCCCCTGCTCGGACAGGAATCACCCAAGTCCGGCCGGTGAACGGTTCGGAACGGCAGTTTAACCCGGAATCGGTGAATCTCGTAGATAGAATCCGAATCTTGAACCACGCAACCATTAGAATGATTGGTGAGTTGGCTCAAGATCCGTTTCTACCGGTTTGAAGGCATTGAGTGTAAAAGAGTTGAAAGAAGGTCAGAAATCCTTCTTTCAATCCTTCACGCCATGTAAATGTTCAGATCTGTGGTAGATCTTAGTGTTTTTATGTGGAAATCGGCTAGATCCAAGTGATTCTTGGTGGATTGAGGCCAAAACATGAAGCTCTTGAAGAACACCATGATGACATCATCCTAGAATGCTTAGATGTTGATGATTTCACGATTCGAAATCAAGATTCGAAAGATAGAAAGGTGTACGAGTGTGTATTGATCAAGAAAGTACAAGATTTAGGATGAAATTTTACCGGGATTGAGAGAAATCTGAGAAATAGTGAAGAGCACGAGTTGACAGCCTGATCGATCAACAGCCTTTGTTGAGCGTTCGGTGCGACGATTTCTGATATTTTGATTTTGATTGAAGACGATATGAGTACGATAGAGTTTCCTATTCAAATTACTTTTAATCCCAACCACTATATCTACATACAAGCATTTGTATCTCGCATAATCTCTTCTCCACAAACTATCATGATTCGATTTCGATTGCATTCGATTGAGTTTCGAGTTTTGATTCGATTGATTCAATTGATTACCACACAAGACATAAAGTAAACACGCACAGGTAACACATAAGGCACACACACACACGTAATATGACACCAAATTCGCATAGTTCGAGTTTCGAGTTCGATTGGTGGTTGGATTAGCTTGATTATTGATTGATTAACTTTATCGCATTGTTACTTCCTACTATTCACAGTCGTAAATCGTTTCGCGTCGATTAAACATTCGATTACTTCGATTTCTCTGATTAACAACACTTACTCCACATAATACAAATAAAACATAGAATAGACTAATTACAGTCAAAGAAGTCAAACATGACTTTGACTTTGACTTTGACATTCGGAAACACGGGGTGTTACAGCCTCCCCTTGTTTAGGGAATTTCGTCCTAAAATTAGGCTCGAAGCTGCACAACACCGTGAATGATATTACTGATTCCCCGCTTCAGATCTTCAATTAAACAACTGCGGGTACTTAGCCTTAATGTCGCTTTCGAGTTCCCAAGTAAACTCTGCGCGTCGTTTGCCTTCCCATCGGACTTTCACGATTGGGATGCGCGAGCGTCTGAGTTGCTTGGTTTGGCGATCCATGATTTCGACAGGCTTTTCCACGAAGTGTAGCGTTTCGTTGACCTGAAGGTCGTCGAGAGGTACAATCATATCATGACCAGCTAGGCATTTTCGGAGGTTTGACACATGGAAAGTCGGGTGGATGTTACTAAGTTCCTCCGGTAGTTCGAGTCTATAGGCGACTTTTCCGATCCTTTCCAGAATCTTAAAAGGTCCAACATATCGAGGCGCTAGTTTCCCTTTCTTGCCGAATCTGACCACACCCTTCCAAGGTGATACCTTTAGGAGTACGTAGTCGCCAACGTCAAATTCAAGGGGCTTGCGTCTTCTGTCGGCGTAACTTTTCTGTCTATCCCTGGCTTTCGACAAGTTGTCTTCTTGTAGTAACTCGGGACCGGTTAATTGCGAGTGACCGATCTCGTGCCACAAAATAGGCGATCGACATCTTCTTCCATATAAAGCCTCGAATGGTGCCATTTGTATGCTGGCATGATAGCTGTTGTTGTACGAGAATTCGACTAATGGTAGGTATTTGTTCCAACTACCACCGAAGTCTATGACACACGCACGGAGCATGTCTTCAAGAGTACGGATCGTTCTTTCAGTTTGTCCGTCGGTTTGGGGATGGAATGCAGTACTTAGGTTAAGCGACGTACCAAGAGCTGCTTGAAACGTTTCCCACAATCGCGAAGTAAACCGAGCGTCATGCTCTGAAATGATGTCACGAGGCGTACCATGATTACAAATGATCTCGTCGGTGTAGATTCGGGCTAGTCGTTCTACCTTGTAGTCTTCCCGTATTGGCAAAAAGTGGGCTGATTTGGTCAGACGATCAACTATAACCCAAATACTGTCGTGACCTGATGGTGTGGGCGGAAGTTTGGCTATGAAATCCATAGCTATACTCTCCCACTTCCATATAGGGATTGGAGGTTGTTCGAGTAAGCCAGAAGGTCGTTGATGTTCAGCCTTAACTCTCGCACAAGTTAGGCAACTTCCAACATAGAGAGCAATATCCCGTTTCATGCCCGGCCACCAGTACTTGTAACGAAGATCCTGGTACATTTTATCGGCACTGAGATGAATAGAGTATCGGGATTTGTGGGCTTCGTCCATTATAATCTTTCGCAAATCGGTCCGTTTAGGGATCCAAATTCGGTCCAGATAGTAGAAAATCCCATTTGCTTTGCTTACAAGCTGAGCTCCATCGTGATAAATCCTCTCCTTCTTTAAAGTGGGTTCGTTGAAACAAGCATGCTGAGCTTCACGGATGAGGCCTTCGAGATCATGCTGAGCTTGGGTATTGCGAATACTGAGCAAATAACTCCGTCTGCTGAGCGCGTCGGCAACAACATTTGCCTTGCGTGGGTGATAACGGATCTCACAGTCGTAATCGTTAAGAAGTTCTACCCATCGGCGTTGATGCATGTTAAGTTCTTTCTGATTAAAGATGTGTTGTAAACTCCTGTGATCGGTGAAGATCGTACACTTGGTACCATACGGGTAGTGTCGCCAAATCTTCAATGCAAAAACAACTGCGCCTAGCTCGAGATCATGGGTTGTATAGTTCTTCTCGTGGATTTTGAGCTGACGAGATGCTTAAGCTATAACCATGTCCTGTTGCATGAAAACACAGCCAAGACCAAGGTTGGAAGCATCACAATAGACAATGAAATCGTTGTTTCCGTCGGGCAATGTGAGAACAGGAGCATTGCAAAGCATATGCTTGAGGGTTTGAAAAGCAGACTCTTGTTCAGTTCCCCAAACAAAAGACCTGTCTTTATGGGTAAGAGCGGTAAGCAGCACAGCGATCTTAGAGAACCCTTCGATAAATCGTCGATAATAGCCCGCTAGTCCGAGAAAAGAACGAACTTCGGACGGGTTCTTAGGCGGAATCCAGCTCTTAACTGCTTCAATCTTCGCAGGATCGACATGAATACCTTGACTATTAACGATGTGACCCAGAAACTGAACCTCCTCCAGCCAGAATTCGCACTTGGAGAACTTGGCATAGAGTTGGTTCCCCTGGAGTAGCTCGAGAACCAAACATTGATGTTGCGCGTGTTCGGCTTTCGATTTGGAATAGATCAAGACATCGTCGATGAATACGATGACGAAACGGTCTAGAAATGGCTTACACACACGATTCATCAGATCCATGAAAACAGCGGGTGCGTTGGTTAAACCAAAAGGCATAACAACGAATTCATAATGGTTGTATCGAGTGCGAAAAGCGGTTTTAGGGATGTCTTCCTCTTGAATGCGCAATTGATGATAGCCTGAACGTAGATCGATCTTTGAGAAACACTTGGCACCTTGCAGCTGATCAAATAAGTCATCGATTCGAGGTAGAGGGTAACGGTTCTTGATGGTCAGCTTATTCAATTCCCAGTAGTCGATGCACATCCTGAACGACCCATCCTTCTTTTTAACGAAGAGGACTGGTGCTCCCCAAGGAGAGGTGCTCGGGCAAATAAAGCCTTTTTCAAGTAACTCCTGGAGTTGGTTCAAAAGTTCCCGCATTTCGGATGGCGCGAGTTGATAAGGGGCTTTGGTAACGGGGTTAGATCCAGGAATAAGGTCGATACAAAAGTCGATATCACGACTTGGCGGTAGTCCGGGAAGATCATCAGGGAACACCTGAGGAAATTCACGAACTACTGGAACGTCTTTGACTTCGGCCTTCTTTTTCTTTTCCTTCTCCGCTACTACAGTGTTGGCCAAGAATGCTCTGCATTCCTTGCGGAGATACTTGCTAGCTTGGATGCATGACATGAGCTTGAGACATTTCGAAGCTGTTTCACCGTATACACATAATAGATCACCATTCGCGAGCGAGAATCGAATCATCTTGTCGAAGCACACAACTTCAGCATGGTTTTTGCGAAGAAAGTCCATGCCTACTATGACATCGAAGCTTCCGAGCTGCATCGGAATAAGGTCGATAGGGAAAATATGATTATTGAGCTCGAGAGTACAATCACGGAGAACATAATTAACGGCGACGGTTCTTCCTGTAGCGATAGCGACTTCAACTTCGAATGATGAGGGGAGATAAGAACGCTTATGACTAATGAGCTTCTCGAATTCAAATGACGCAAAGCTGTTATCGGCTCCAGTATTAAACAAACATGATGCATAATACCATTCACAAGGAACGTACCATTAACCACGTTGTTGTCAGCCTGGGCTTGACGGGCGTTGATGTTGAAGGTTCTGGCACGGGCTGCTTGTTGCTGCTGCTGAGGCTGCTGTTGCTGCTGTTGGGGCTCTTGCTTCACAACCCTATTCGGGCACATGTTTGCAAAGTGGTTAGGATCACCACATGCAAAGCAGACTCAAGCATTGACCGCGAGTGCTTGAGCTGCAGGTTGGCCTTGAGGGGCTGGGAGTAGAGCTTGATGAGCGGTGGCTTGAACTGGGGCTTGACGAGGACCATAGCGACAGTTAGTAGTGAAATGGCCGTATAGATTGCAGTGAGCGAAAAAACGACAGGCGATTCCCACAGGATGATGATATGAGCATGTCGGGCAGAGCGGGTGGGGACCTGTGTAAGCACGCTTCGATAGCGGTGCATTGGTCACTGGGGCTGGTCGGTGATGAGACTGTTGTTGAGCCTGTACGGCCTGCAGAGGAGCAGCAGTTGTTGTGACAGCACAGTTCTTGTTGCGGGAGCTGCTGTTGTTGTGCTTCTTCTTGCGGCGTGATGACTTGGATGGTTGAGCAGTGGAGTCGGCGGTTGTTGCAGTAGTAGTTTGATGCAGAGACTTGGATGGCTTATCCTAGAAACGAGACTTTACCCGCTTGTCATTGATCTCGGCGGCAAGCAAGTAAGTCTCTTCAATTGATGATGTCTTGGCGGCATGAACAAAGTCGGCAACACAATCAGGTAGAGTTCGAATGTACTTCTTGATGGCCATGTCTGGCGTCTTGACTTGATCGGGACAGATAATGCTAAGCTGCTTGAAGCGAGCAATTAAAGCAGCGTTGTCTCCGTCATTCTGCTTGATGTTCCAAAACTCATCCTCCAGCTTTTGGCGTTAATGGGGAGGGCAGAATTCGTCCATCATGACGGCCTTCAGCTCTTCCCAAGTCAGCTCATAAGCTGCATCATTCCCGCGTTTGTTTCGTTCGGCCGTCCACCAGTCTAGAGCTCGGGACTGGAAGACACCGGTCGCATTGAGGGTACGGAGATTTTCAGGACAGCCGCTTTGGCGCAGAGTGACTTCAACCGAATCAAACCATTGAAACATGGCGGTAGGGCCATCTTCTCCGGTAAGCTCTTTTGGTCTACATGCCTTAAACTGTTGGAAGCTGAAAACGGTCTTGTTAGCATCTTTAGGAGTTTTGGTTCGTGACTCCTCAGATGATTTGCTGACGTTTTCATACACCTCACTTACAGCTTTTGGCACTTGCTTGGCGATGATTGTAGCAAGACGCTTGTCTCTCTTCTCTTGGCGAGTAAGTGGGGTTCGGTGTCCAGATGACCACGTGGTCTGCAACAGACATTGTCGTAGGTCTCAGACCCAACAAGTCGAATCTCACCTCACAAGTCTACTACTTACTAAAGCTTAGGAACACGTCAAAACACGTATCACATAACACATAGGCACATAATCACGGATTCACGTAATCACAGAAGCCCATAAGCACGTAGGCACGTAGATCACAGAAACACAGAAGCACAGAAACACAGAAACATAGAAGCACATACGCATTCAGTCACAGAGGCTGTCAGAATACAGAAACCTATCATTCAAAGTTCGCGTGTCGTTCGTATATATCGGTCGCGTATAGCGTATCGGGTAGTATAGTATAATCGTATAGCATGTCGAGTATAGTATAAGCGTATATCGTAGCGTAATTTCATCTAGATTTGCATTGACTTGCCTTTGTTTTGAGATGGAAGGGCAATGCGAGTTGTGTGTGTCGATTGAAGTGATAGCAAAAATCGAATAATGCTCCAAAAATTTAAACACATAAACAGATATATACACATAAAACATATAAAATCAATGAACGATCAGAGTAGGAAATTGCGGGCTGAGAATCGAAACACATGAAAATCGAGAAACGGATTGTCTGCGGCTACTAGACATCGACTACCCAAAGCGATTCGACTATTCACAATAGACTTGTCGTCACATTTCGACTTTCGGGATCGCGTCTCCTCCTCATTTCTTGGGCATTCAACACGCATTCCCTAGGTCATACTCATGAGTTCAGGTTGTTGGAGTCCGTCGAGGCTTTGGTGAGATAAATAAAATCCGGAACAAGTTGTCAAGGTTAGGGTTTCACTCCTGATTTGGTATAATTCTCCTCGTTGGTTCTGAAAAATTAATGAAGAAATCATTGATGAATTGATAGAATCAACATTGTTCAAACAATTTAGTCAAGAGTTTGCGGTTTTCACACCTAATCTCGACTAAATCGCTTGACTCTATTCAAAAATTCGAGTGCAGTGATAGCGAAGAGTAACAGGATATAGAACATAAGCTTGGTCTGTTGGTTCCTAACTATAGTCTAGGTCTCTAAGACAGCGACCCGGACTAGGTCGTGTCTTGCCTAATTCCCTATAGTTATGGCTCTGATACCAATCTGTCACACCCCAACCGATGGCGGAATCACCGGGGTATGGCACTGAGCGAAACAAATTGTCCAGAAGTTTCCACAACAACTATCATTACTATTTAGTTTAAATAATACGGTCCATACCGTATCCCAATTAATAAAACAAGTTATTACAAATAAGCATCTAGTCAAGTATACTGTTCCGACAACTCAGATTTAAGTAAAAATATAAATATTGTTCAAATGCTTCTAGAGACTCGATCTGCAAGATCTACAGACAACTATGCTCTAGACGCTTATTCCAAGCTCGCCTTCCTAGCAGATAAGCATCCTAATTGCCTGTCACATACGTTTAAATAAAGTCAATACATGAAATGTAAAGGTGAGCATACAAGTTTGATAATAGCATATAGAGTTCGAAATAGTATACGCATAACCAGCACGTACACAGAGGATAACGAAGCATGTTAATTATCGATATGGATCTATCGATACTAATGACTGCGGGTTGACTGTCCGAGACAGTTCGCAATACATGATTACCACCGTAATCCATGCAAGTAATTGTCCTTAACAACCCCCGTGTGAACGGGTGCTGAGTCCAAACTATAGTACTACGTCGTTAAGGCAGGTAGACAACGTTCCACGTGTAAACATAACAACAAGCATTCATTTAGTCACGTAATACATGCAGAACGGTTAGCGTTAAATAGTTGAGTAGTGTGTTCGATTGTGATTTAGATAAGTAACGTATGTAACACCCAAAAGTGCTAAAGCAAAAAGGGTTCGAGTATACTCACAGCGATTGATTGATGGATTGAAGGGAGCGCTTGGGAGTAGGGTTAGCCTGAATAGCTCGATAACATGACGATGAGTAACATTTTACGCGTTATAGGGTAACAAGTGATGATGGGTCGAACAGCATGGTCGATCGAACGGTAGGTTCGATCGAACGGGTTATTCATTCGGTTAGACAGTCCGTTCGGACAGCCTGTTCGATCGGCCGGTAGGCTCGATCGGTTGGACTATTCGAGTGGATTGTTTCTTCCCTTGGGTAGGATGTGTTTGTGTATGATAGCTTGTCCTTTTGAAGTTTTCGTTGTAGTATTTGAGAACATTGAAGTGTTCTTACCTTTCAGGTCGATCGATCGAACGGGCCGTTCGATCGGCCCGCTTAACCGATCGGTTAGACACTTCAGTAGTAAGTCCTTAGCAGGATGTCACCTGATCGGTTAGCATGTTTGATCGGGTGGCACTCCAATACGTCGAACGAGTTGAAAATCGATTAGGGGTTGAAGCATAGTATTTCATGATTCAAAGAGTAATGTTACCAAACACTAGTTCGATCGAACATCACTTCGTTCAATACTATACTTCATGAAATTGTTAAAGAGTGGGGCCATATGCTAGCCGTTCGGCTGGCCTGGTCGATCGGCTGACATGTCCGATCGGTTGGGCTGTTCATTCGAACAGCCTGTTCGATCGGTCAGCATTCTGACCTGGTCGGCCTGTTCGTCTAACACTTGGCTGTTCCAATTGCTTGACGTTATATTGAGGTTCTTTGACAACGAGCTGAACCATGGCACCTTCGTTCTTACTTGTTTCCCCTGCTCGGACAGGAATCACCCAAGTCCGGCCGGTGAACGGTTCGGAATGGCAGTTTAACGTTTAACCCGGAATCGGCGAATCTCGTAGATAGAATCCGAATCTTGAACCACACAACCATTAGAATGATTGGTGAGTTGGCTCAAGCTCCGTTTCTACCCGTTTGACGGCATTGAGTGTAAAAGAGTTGAAATAAGGTCAGAAATCCTTCTTTCAATCCTTCACTGTAAGTCCAGGAACAATACAATCGAATATCAAACACCTAACAAGTGGCGGAAATACAAGTAAGATGTCGAAGATTGAAACACAAAGTATATTGATTCAAGAACAAGAGCACACGATTCCTAGAATCGTCTGGTACTCAAAACGCACAAAGGGCACAAAGTTTGCTAGTGAATCAACAACCAACAAAATAACTAAGGACTCCCCTATTTATACATGCATAGGAGATCCTTTTACATTGGGCCAAGCCCATACCCCATAGACATCAAAACAACCAAACGAGCCCACTACATAGTTCAAACCCAAAACAACTATAGTAATCCAAGACAGACGTAAACCTATACTAGTTTATACCCTTACAATACCCCCTAGGTTTGTGTTGACTTGGCTCTTCATAATCACTGCTCCTTTCTTTTCTGCTTTCTAGATTGTTTCTTTTGTTTCCTTCGTAATTCAGGCAAGATCGGTATGCTCCTCCCCACATACGGACTGAACAGCTGTGTCTCAACTCTCGAACGTTGCCCTGACCATAACTTGAGATTCATAATTTGGGCCACAGCTCCTGTCCAACTCTTGGCACACAATTCGTACTCAGGATCACTCTGAATTTGCGATTTGCTAAGAGATTGATGTCATTTTCACCGAAGCACATCAAATCTCGAGTATCCATAAACCGATATTCTGCATCAGCACAAATAACCACAGCCTGACCAGAAACTTGATCATATATCCAAAATTGAAAGTTCTTCAGACTGTTATCCGGAAGCTCTTTTAACAGCGGCACTGTATTTGCTTGTTTAGTGGCTGGCCACTCCACTGTCTTATAAGGCTTTCCAGTCACAGGATCCAACACCTCGGCATCTTCAACAACAATAGACTCAGCTAATTTCATATCTCTGAAGTTGACTCGAGCCTGTTGCTGCAGCCTGTTGTAGAAGTTAACTCCAATTTTGCAATTTGGATTCTTGACTTGATTATGAAATCTAGCATTGCTCAACTCTCTTAAATCAAGTGGAGTCCAGGAGTTGAAATCTTCAGAACTCTGATAGTACTCCACCTCGTTATTCTTTCTCAACACAATAAACATTCCTTTCTCATCGTTGTATGCCCAGCTTGTGATACCTGACCTGTTGCCCTTCTTTTTCTTTTCAGTAGTGATTACATACTGTCACACCCCGGCCACGTAAAACAACAAACCGCGGCGGAAACGCCGGGGAGGTGAGTGGCGACAGAATTATTGTTTCAACAACCATGGCAATTAAAGTTATGTATTATTAAAATTTAAAGTTACACTGTCTTTTAAGTCACTAAGGCCCGAGTCCGCCTAAGTGAAGCACAAACACCCTTATGCATTAGCACCTGAAACACATGTAAAAATAGGTACGTCAGCATAAAAATGCCTGTGAGATACATAGGTTTTGTTTATGCAGATTCATGACTTGTGTTTGAAGGAAGTGTTTAATAAAAAGTAGTCATGAACCTTATAAAATGTTTTTCCTTTGTAAAACCATGTGAAAAATCAATGAAAATCAAATGATGATGAAATGATAATGCATGGTTTAATAAATAACCAAGTGAAGGTGAATTTGGATAAAATATGTAATTTGTAAAACAATGTCATGTTTATGTATGAAATGTTCATGTCTTGCCCAAGTGGTTTATATAACGCAACGATGTATAATACGATAAAAGCACTTATATATAGGAAGTACCAGCGGTGTATCCACCGTGCTTTTATCATATAACACATAGCCCCGTTACATAAGTCACTTATCAATAACCAACCAAAATGTCTTGTTCCATGTCAAAATGTGTATGTGTAAACCGTGTACAATGTCATGTGTATCATGTATAACCAATGAAATGCATAGCAAGTAGGAAATCATCTACTTAACTATGTAATGATGTCTAATGTGAAAACAAATGTCATGTATGGTGAATAACTAGAAGTTACTCAACCCCATAGAAAATGTACAAAACATGTTTTTGAATAAACCTAAGTTTAAATCAAATGTTATGCTTTGCAGAAAAAACAATGCTTTATGATTACAAACATTTATGCAGTCATGTTAATCGCATACATTCAAGCCTTGCGACTGTGGCGACAAACCCTTAAACGAATTAAAGGTTCATCTAAAGTTATGTAGTCGGATTCTGTCATTCCCAACTTCCAAACAAACCCAGGAAGTCGGAAACGGGAGTTGTCAATTCCTATGGTACCATTACATAAGTCCGAGCGGCGTGATCAATGTTAATGAATGTATTATTGTCCCGATTTAACACACCAAATGTCATAACCAATGTAGCATGTGAAAACCATGTACTAGGAATGCTAAGTAAACATGCCTAGTAGAAATGTTCATGTAAAACAATGTGCTAGCATGCTCAGTAAACATACATAGCAAAAATGTCATGTAAAGCAATGTGTTCCATATGCTAAGTAAACATATGTAACAAATGTGTAACAAATCAATGTGCTAGCATGCTTAACATACATAGCAAAACATAGTGAAAGCATGTACTAAATATGTACTAGATGAAACTAGCATGTTTATGTCATAAAAGCAAGAAATGCACAAAAGTAACATGTATGTACATGTGTATCACCCGAAAATATTTGAAAACGGTAAAAGAGGGGAACTATGTACTCACTTGGGATTGCTAATTAGTCTTGAGAATAAGACCAATTTAAGCTCCAAGTATCACGAAATCAACCGGCACCTAGTATAGGTAACTATGTTAATAAATCGGCTCCTAAATCGGGAGATAGGATAGAATGAGGTTCTATAAATCAAATGAGTAATTGAACTCATATGGTATGATTTAATAGTCCCAACATTCTGATTAGAAAGCCTACCTAAGTGCTTTTGACCCGTTTCGACACATTATGGTAACATAAGTCACTATAAGGCGTCATTAGCGTAACACTATGTCCGGATGGTTAACTATGTGCTATGTCAAGTCTTACATGCCCAATAATCCCTAAACATGTTACTAAATCAGATTACATGTCAAAAATATGTTCACATAATCAAAATACGGATTTTAGCTTCAAAAGGGCATTTTGGTCATTTCCTATGGGCATACAAGCTAACTAGCAAATGACTAACCAATCCTATGTGATCATAAGGTATAACCTCAGAGGTTATTCCCTATGCAACTATGATCACTAAGTGTGCTTGGTCGGATCCTAAAGATCGACCAAACGAGTCGGGTTCGAAAGTGTAAGCGGTTGTTTAGACCGCTTAACTTACGACCCTAAACAAGCACAAACTAATAGTGTCGAGTTAAACATGTCAAAACATGTTTAACCTACTGATTTGGTATCAAAACAAAGTGCTTTGATACCCTAAAGTAGTTCCGAGGCAAAATGCGTGCTAAGACGCATTTTGACCGAAACTTTGACTCGACACTACAACTAGTTAACGTGGTAATCAGCGGTTATAATCACGAAGGATTATAGCTATCGTGATTACAATCACGTTTCAAAGTTCAATTGAACTTTGACTTGACCAATTGATGGTCAAAACCGAAAGTCAAACTGTTGGCCAAACGTTTGACTTTCTGCACTACATAAGGAGAAAGCCATAAAAAGAAATGAAAGAATGCTCACTAAGGGTCCTTGCTATCTTTTCTACAAGAAGACAAAGTCCCAAATGCTTGAGAGAGAGCTCCAAAGCAGATGTGAATGAGAGAAAGAAGGAATGAGCAAAGAATGAAGTGAGGGTGTTGGCTATTTATAGTTGAAGCAAGAACATGGGATCATTCCAAGTGTTTTTCTTGGTCATTAAGCATGAAATCCAAGCCTTACACTTGTTACAAGCAGAAGAGAAGCCTTGGAGAAGAGATAACTTGCTCCCCAAAACATAAAAATTGCAAACAAGGGCCTGATTTTACAAAACAGCAGCAAATTTCATGTTTCTGGTCGCTGGGCATGCTTTACGGTCCGCAAGGGGACCCATACGGTCCGTAAGGACCTGCATCTGATCAGCAACTTTCACATTTTGACAGCTTTGGCCCCTTCACTTGTTTGAGTCTATTTCAGGCACTTTTGACACCCGTTAAGCCATTTTCAAGGCTCCACAAGGTCAATAAAGTTTAGGGGACTCAAAATATGCTTGGAAAACTCACGGATGTCGGTTTGTTTACTCGTACGGCTGCGTTGTTCTGCTAATTACGACAGAAATCGCAACGAGCGCGAAAACGATCCAAATAGCGAAACGAATGGAATTTTTGCATGCCGGTCACTAAAATAAAAATATTTTAGTGTGTACAAAAATTTTATATGTCCAGAAGTGGTCAGAACGTAAGATATGCGCGAAAATGCAAACTTACGCCGTTTTTGACACTTTTAGTCCTTGTAAGATCATATAAGCATGTTTTCGCACACCGAACCTATCAAAGCTTATTTCTAAGCCATGTTTAGGTTATATATGGTATGTTTAACTTATGATCAAGTTCCGGACTGTACGCTGCCTTACGAAACGGCAGACTTTTGCATGTTGACGCAAATAGTCCCTGAGAGCGAATAAACTTGTTTTTGCCATACCAAAGCCTTTAAAACTTATTTCTAAGTTATGTAAAGGTTATTTAAGGTATGTTAAGTTTATGATGATGTTCCGGAGTGTTTGTCGCGTTAAACTGATCGTGTTAACGCATCAGTTCGCGTATAACTTTCCAGAAAGCGATATAGAGTTCAAAATCGATCAAAAATCAACATGGGCACAAAACCAAACATAAATGACAAACATTGGGATCAAAAACACACTGTTTTATTAATATTGTATTGTTCAGAGTTTGAATAATGATATCACAAGCACAGATGTCACAGTCTCCCCTACTTCAGGAAATTTCGTCCCGAAATTTATTTAGAGGAAACTTGTGAGAATAGATGCGGATATTTCGCTTTCATCTGATCTTCACGTTCCCATGTAAACTCTGGGCCACGCTTAGATTCCCAGCGAACTTTGACCAATTTAATCCGCTTGCCCTTCAACTGCTTAAATGAACGGTCCACAATCTCCACAGGTTTCTCAACGAAGTGCATCGTGTTATCAACACGAATTTCCTCAAGTGGTATGTGGAGGTTCTCATCAGCTAAACACTTTCTGAGATTGGACACGTGGAATGTTGGATGAACATTTCCAAGTTCAGGAGGTAGCTCAAGTCTATAGGCTACTTTTCCAACTCTTTCAACGATCTTAAATGGTCCAACATAACGAGGTGCAAGTTTCCCTTTCTTCACAAATCTAATCACACCTTTCCAAGGGGATACCTTGAGTAGGACGTGATCACCAACTTGGAATTCCAAGGGCTTGCGTCGTCGATCCGCGTAACACTTCTGACGGCTTCTAGCTGTCTGAAGGTTTTCACAAATCTTCTTGACCTTATCTGTAGTCTCTAGAATGAGTTCAGGTCCAGTAAGCTGAGCTTCACCTATTTCATTCCAGCAGACCGGTGAACGACATTTTCGACCGTATAAAGCTTCGAAAGGAGCCATATTGATGCTAGAGTGATAACTGTTGTTGTAGGAGAATTCGATCAATGGAAGATGCGAATCCCAACTACCACCAAAGTCAATCACACATGCTCTAAGCATATCCTCCAGTGTCTGGATTGTTCTCTCAGATTGACCATCTGTCTGCGGATGGTACGTTGAGCTCAAATGAAGTTGAGTACCCATGGCAGATTGCATGGTTCTCCAAAAACGAGACGAGAATCGAGCATCTCTGTCAGATATAATGTTCAAAGGAACACCATGTCGAGATACAATCTCATCAACATAGATTTTGGCAAGCTTGTCAGCAGATAGATCCTCACGGATCGGCAAGAAATGTGCTGACTTTGTTAGACGATCAACAACAACCCAAATGGTGTCATGACCTCTTTTAGTGCGCGGTAACTTGGTAATGAGATCTATAGAAATGTTTTCCCATTTCCAAACCGGAATCTCTGGTTGCTCCAATAATCCAGAGGGATGTTGATGTTCTGCCTTAACCTTAGGACAAGTAAGGCATTTAGAAACATATAAGGCAATGTCTTTCTTCATACCCGGCCACCAATACTGGGATGAATAGAATAACGAGACTTATGAGCTTCATCCATAAGCAAGGTGCGAAGATTGTCTATGCTTGGGACCCACAAATGGCCCATGTAATAGAATATCCCAAAGTCTCTTAGTTCAAGCTCAGGATTGGTATGACACGGTATCTCTTTACCCATCAAGTCTTGTATAACACAAGAATGTTGAGCCTGAATTATGCGGGATTGAAGGTCAGATCGAACCTGAACACAGTGAAGCTTGACATGTTCCTTACGACTCAATGCATCAGCCACGACATTCGCCTTACCAGGTTGGTAGCGAATTTCGCAATCGTAGTCGTTCAGGAGTTCAATCCGACGTCGTTGCCTCATGTTTAGTTCTTTCTGATTGAAGATATGCTAGAGACTCTTGTGGTCAGTAAACACTACACACTTTGTACCGTAAAGGTAATATCTCCAGATTTTGAGAGCAAAGACTACTACATCTAACTCAAGATCATGAGTGGTGTAGTTTTTCTCGTGCACTTTCAGCTGTCTTGATGCATAGGCTATAACTTTGTTTCTTTGCATAAGAACACAGCCAAGGCCTAAGTTGGATGCATCACAGTACACGACAAAGTCGTCGTTACCCTCGGGCAAAGATAGAATAGGTGCATCACAAAGTTTCTGTTTCAAGGTCTGGAAAGCTTTTTCCTGTTTGGATCCCCACTCAAAAGGTTTGCTTTTCTGAGTTAAAGCTGTGAGAGGAACCGCAATTTTGGAGAAGTTTTCAATGAAACGGCGGTAATAACCCGCTAGACCAAGAAATGAACGAACCTCGGTAGGAGTAGTAGGAGTATCCCAATCCTTAATCGCACTGATTTTGGCGGGATCTACATGTATACCTTGTTCGTTGACTATGTGCCCCAAAAATTGAACTTCCTTAAGCCAGAATTCGCACTTGGAGAATTTGGGGAAAAGCTGTTCTTTCTTTAGAAGCTCCATTGTAAGACGAAGATGTTGCTCATGATTAGCTCGAGTCTTAGAATAGATCAGAATATCATCAATGAATACAATGATGAACTTGTCCAAATAAGGCTTACAAACCCTATTCATCAAGTCCATGAAAACAGCAGGAGCATTTGTTAAACCAAAAGGCATAACAGTGAACTCATAATGACCGTATCGAGTACGAAATGCTGTCTTGGGAATATCTTCTTCGAGAACTCGAAGTTGATGATACCCAGAACGTAGATCAATCTTTGAAAAGCAAGTAGCACCCTGTAGCTGATCAAAGAGATCATCAATGCGAGGTAGGGGATATCGATTCTTGATGGTAAGCTTATTAAGCTCACGGTAATCGATACACATTCTGAACGATCCATCTTTCTTTTTCACAAATAGGACAGGAGCGCCCCAAGGGGAAAAGCTTGGACGGATGAATCCTTTGTCAGATAGCTCCTGAAGCTGCTTAGATAACTCTTGCATCTCAGACGGTGCAAGACGATAAGGTGATTTAGCAATGGGATTAGCGCCAGGCACAAGATCAATGCGGAACTCAACTTGGCACACAGGGGGTAAACCAGGTAATTCTTCAGGAAATACCTCTGGATAATCTCGAGCAACAGGGATATCTTGGATAGTCTTAACCCTGCTTTCATCCTCTACAACATGTGCTAAGAAGGCAACATATTTCTTGCGTAGATATTTGCGGGCTTGGATACAGGACATAAGCTTAAGACCACAGACGGGTTTCTCCCCACGAACTTCTAAGATCTCACCAGTCGATAGCGGTATACGGACCAACTTCTCAAAACATACCACCTCAGCATGGTACTTCGATAACCAATCCATTCCTACTATAACATCGAAGCTCCCGAGTTGCATCGGTGTGAGGTCAATGGGGAAAAGATGGTTATTGAGATTCAACTGGCGATTTTGAAGAACCGAGTTGAGGACAACAGGTTCACCACTAGCTACTTCTACTGTCAAGGGCTTTCCTAGTTTTGTTCTAGTCATCGCAAGCAAAGGCTCAAATGCTGAGGACACAAAACTCTTATCGGCACCCGAATCAAATAGAACAGAAGCAGGATGGTTGTTAACAAGGAACGTACCGTTCACCACTTCGTTATCCGCATGCGCCTCGTTGGCATTCAGATTGAAGGCTCTACCACGAGCTGGTGCTTGATTCACATTTGCCAACCTCGGGCAGTTGTTCCTGTAGTGGGTCAGATCCCCACAGTTAAAACATGAACCAGGCGGAAAATGAGGTCGTGCAGGATTCTGGGTAGGGTTCTGTGCAGCTGGGTTCAGATTAGGAACAAAACGGCAGGTGTTCGCAAGATGACCAGACTTGCCACAATTCGTGCAGATACGGCATTGCATCTGTGGCTGGTGGTGGCTATTACATCTGTTGCACAGGGGTGCATTACCAGCATACTGCCTCTTGGCAGCAGGTTGTGCAACCTGATTCTGTGCTGCCTGGTTAGGAGCAGTCTGGTTTATCTGAGTGGTAATAGCAAAATTCTTGGAAGCCTTACGCTTCCTCGACTTCTTAGAAGACTCAGCAGCCTTCTTGCCCTTGTTATCCTTGGCGTCATCAGACTGTTTCTGCTTCTTGTCACCCTTTCTGTGGAGTTTACCCTTCTTGATTTGGGATTCAGTAAGGGTAGCAGCTAGCTCAATGGCTTGTCGGACGGTAGTAGGGTGACTGCCAGTGACAATATCCTGAACAGGATCTGGCAAACCGTCTATATACCTTTCAATAGCCTTATCCAAAGGCGTGACCATAGTAGGACAGAGCAAGCTTAACTCCTTGTATCTGTCAGTGTAAGCCCGGTGTTCACCACTGACTTGCTTCAGATCTTTGAACTCATCTTCGAGTGCCCTCTGCTCGTGTCGAGGACAGAATTCTCTCATCATGAGAGTCCTGAGTTCCTCCCAAGTTTGACCCAAAGCAACATCTGCACCTCTATCTCTCATTACCCCATTCCACTAGGTAAAAGCCCTCTTTTGAAATACACTCGAAGCAAACTCGACCTTACGATTGTTCGGACACTGAATATGGCGAAAGGTGCTCTCAAGACTCTCAAACCACTGTAGAAGCCCTGTTGCTCCTTCAGTACCACTAAACTTGAGCGGTTTAGCCGAGTTAAACTGTTTAAAGTTGCACGGAGCAGGTGCATTAACATTGTTATTGGTGGCTTGGTTTATTTGAGTTATGAGACCAGGTAGCATAGCAGCCATCTGCTGTGCTATAATAGCTGCCAGTTCGGCATTAGGTTGAGGAACGTTACGTCGAGGAGGCATTCTAAAAGAGGAAACATGAGAGAAAACGAGTGAGATGATGTGATGAAAATGAGATAACAATAAAATCGACAAAAAGCAAGGAAGGTGGTCATTTGCTTGTTACCACAAAGCAAACAAACAACACACAGTGACAAATCAAAGTAAATGAGTCATAATAATGTATCGTGAAGACATGCTCGCCTATAAGTGAACACTCACCCCAAGAGTTCCCAGGTAAGAGTGACTGGTCCGATACTGCGGATTTGTACGAACACTCTAGCCTTAGACAGAAAACTCAGGGTAGAGGCATTCACTCTTCCAGTTTGCACGTGTTCACATTATTTAGACCCAAAACTTTGACGAGATTTTGAAAAATTGGGAGGCACGAGGCCAAAAAGAAATCATCTAAGGATAGATGATTAATTTTCAAAGCGGTTTTGTTATTGTGTTCTTGTTGTGGTTATCACCTAAGGATAGGTGACGGGTATTGTTTTAAAATCTAAACACAAGTAAACTTGTGTTAGGGTCCTAAAGTTATAGTCTAGGTCAAAGCATTACTAATAACCTAGTTCCCTATAACCATTGGCTCTGATACCAACTCTTCTGTCACACCCCGACCGCGTAAAACAACAAACCGCGGCAGAAACGCCGGGGAGGTGAGTGGCGACAGAATTATTGTTTCAACAACCATGGCAATTAAAGTTATGTATTATTAAAATTTAAACTTACACTGTCTTTGAGTTCAACTAAAACTACAAAATAACTGTCTTTTAAGTCACTAAGGCCCGAGTCCGCCTAAGTGAAGCACAAACACCCTTATGCATTAGCACCTGAAACACATGTAAAAATAGGTACGTCAGCATAAAAATGCCTGTGAGATACATAGGTTTTGTTTATGCAGATTCATGACTTGTGTTCGAAGGAAGTGTTTAATAAAAAGTAGTCATGAACCTTATAAAATGTTTTTCCTTTGTAAAACCATGTGAAAAATCAATGAAAATCAAATGATGATGAAATGATAATGCATGGTTTAATAAATAACCAAGTGAAGGTGAATTTGGATAAAATATGTAATTTGTAAAACAATGTCATGTTTATGTATGAAATGTTCATGTCTTGCCCAAGTGGTTTATATAACGCAACGATGTATAATACGATAAAAGCACTTATATATAGGAAGTACCAGCGGCGTATCCACCATGCTTTTATCATATAACACATAGCCCCGTTACATAAGTCACTTATCAATAACCAACCAAAATGTCTTGTTCCATGTCAAAATGTGTATGTGTAAACCGTGTACAATGTCATGTGTATCATGTATAACCAATGAAATGCATAGCAAGTAGGAAATCATCTACTTAACTATGTAATGATGTCTAATGTGAAAACAAATGTCATGTATGGTGAATAACTAGAAGTTACTCAACCCCATAGAAAATGTACAAAACATGTTTTTGAATAAACCTAAGTTTAAATCAAATGTTATGCTTTGCAGAAAAAACAATGCTTTATGATTACAAACATTTATGCAGTCATGTTAATCGCATACATTCAAGCCTTGCGACTGTGGCGACAAACCCTTAAACGAATTAAAGGTTCATCTAAAGTTATGTAGTCGGATTCTGTCATTCCCAACTTCCAAACAAACCCAGGAAGTCGGAAACGGGAGTTGTCAATTCCTATGGTACCATTACATAAGTCCGAGCGGCGTGATCAATGTTAATGAATGTATTATTGTCCCGATTTAACACACCAAATGTCATAACCAATGTAGCATGTGAAAACCATGTACTAGGAATGCTAAGTAAACATGCCTAGTAGAAATGTTCATGTAAAACAATGTGCTAGCATGCTCAGTAAACATACATAGCAAAAATGTCATGTAAAGCAATGTGTTCCATATGCTAAGTAAACATATGTAAGAAATGTGTAACAAATCAATGTGCTAGCATGCTTAACATACATAGCAAAACATAGTGAAAGCATGTACTAAATATGTACTAGATGATACTAGCATGTTTATGTCATAAAAGCAAGAAATGCACAAAAGTAACATGTATGTACATGTGTATCACCCCAAAATATTTGAAAACGCTAAAAGAGGGGAACTATGTACTCACTTTGGATTGCTAATTAGTCTTGAGAATAAGACCAATTTAAGCTCCAAGTATCACGGAATCAACCGGCACCTAGTATAGGTAACTATGTTAATAAATCGGCTCCTAAATCGGGAGATAGGATAGAATGAGGTTCTATAAATCAAATGAGTAATTGAACTCATATGGTATGATTTAATAGTCCCAACATTCTGATTAGAAAGCCTACCTAAGTGCTTTTGACCCGTTTCGACACATTATTGTTACATAAGTCACTATAAGGCGTCATTAGCGTAACACTATGTCCGGATGGTTAACTATGTGCTATGTCAAGTCTTACATGCCCAATAATCCCTAAACATGTTACTAAATCAGATTACATGTCAAAAATATGTTCACATAATCAAAATACGGATTTTAGCTTCAAAAGGGCATTTTGGTCATTTCCTATGGGCATACAAGCTAACTAGCAAATGACTAACTAATCCTATGTGATCATAAGGTATAACCTCAGAGGTTATTCCCTATGCAACTATGATCACTAAGTGTGCTTGGTCGGATCCTAAAGATCGACCAAACGGGTCGGGTTCGAAAGTGTAAGCGGTTGTTTAGACCGCTTAACTTACGACCCTAAACAAGCACAAACTAATAGTGTCGAGTTAAACATGTCAAAACATGTTTAACCTACTGATTTGGTATCAAAACAAAGTGCTTTGATACCCTAAAGTAGTTCCGAGGCAAAATGCGTGCTAAGACGCATTTTGACCAAAACTTTGACTCGACACTACAACTAGTTAACGTGGTAATCAGCGGTTATAATCACGAAGGATTATAGCTATCGTGATTACAATCACGTTTCAAAGTTCAATTGAACTTTGACTTGACCAATTGATGGTCAAAACCGAAAGTCAAACTGTTGGCCAAACGTTTGACTTTCTGCACTACATAAGGAGAAAGCCATAAAAAGAAATGAAAGAATGCTCACTAAGGGTCCTTGCTATCTTTTCTACAAGAAGACAAAGTCCCAAATGCTTGAGAGAGAGCTCCAAAGCAGATGTGAATGAGAGAAAGAAGGAATGAGCAAAGAATGAAGTGAGGGTGTTGGCTATTTATAGTTGAAGCAAGAACATGAGATCATTCCAAGTGTTTTTCTTGGTCATTAAGCATGAAATCCAAGCCTTACACTTGTTACAAGCAGAAGAGAAGCCTTGGAGAAGAGATAACTTGCTCCCCAAAACATAAAAATTGCAAACAAGGGCCTGATTTTACAAAACAGCAGCAAATTTCATGTTTCTGGTTGCTGGGCATGCTTTACGGTCCGCAAGGGGACCCATACGGTCCGTAAGGACCCTGCATCTGATCAGCAACTTTCACATTTTGACAGCTTCGGCCCCTGAACTTGTTTGAGTCTATTTCAGGCACTTTTGACACCCGTTAAGCCATTTTCAAGGCTCCACAAGGTCAATAAAGTTTAGGGGACTCAAAATATGCTTGGAAAACTCACGGATGTCGGTTTGTTTACTCGTACGGTTGCGTTGTTCGGCTAATTACGACAGAAATCGCAACGAGCGCGAAAACGATCCAAATAGCGAAACGAATGGAATTTTTGCGTGTCGATCACTAAAATAAAAATATTTTAGTGTGTACAAAAATTTTATATGTCCAGAAGTGGTCAGAACGTAAGATATGCGCGAAAATGCAAACTTACGCCGTTTTTGACACTTTTAGTCCCTGTAAGATCATATAAGCATGTTTTCGCACACCGAACCTATCAAAGCTTATTTCTAAGCCATGTTTAGGTTATATATGGTATGTTTAACTTATGATCAAGTTCCGGACTGTACGCTGCCTTACGAAACGGCAGACTTTTGCATGTTGACGCAAATAGTCCCTGAGAGCAAATAAACTTGTTTTTGCCATACCAAAGCCTTTAAAACTTATTTCTAAGTTATGTAAAGGTTATTTAAGGTATGTTAAGTTTATGATGATGTTCCGGAGTGTTTGTCGCGTTAAACTGATCGTGTTAACGCATCAGTTCGCGTATAACTTTCCAGAAAGCGATATAGAGTTCAAAATCGATCAAAAATCAACATGGGCACAAAACCAAACATAAATGACAAACATTGGGATCAAAAACACACTGTTTTATTAATATTGTATTGTTCAGAGTTTGAATAATGATATCACAAGCACAGATGTCACAGTCTCCCCTACTTCAGGAAATTTCGTCCCGAAATTTATTTAGAGGAAACTTGTGAGAATAGATGCGGATATTTCGCTTTCATCTGATCTTCACGTTCCCATGTAAACTCTGGGCCACGCTTAGATTCCCAGAAAACTTTGACCAATTTAATCCGCTTGCCCTTCAACTGCTTAAATGAACGATCCACAATCTCCACAGGTTTCTCAACGAAGTGCATCGTGTTATCAACACGAATTTCCTCAAGTGGTATGTGGAGGTTCTCATCAGCTAAACACTTTCTGAGATTGGACACGTGGAATGTTGGATGAACATTTCCAACACGTTCAACATGAAGAGGGCTCACGTGAACTGTTTCTACTGTAAGACCTTCGTCCATCGTCTCGATCTCTGTTTCACTTTCATCAACACGTTCATCTTCTTCTTCATCTTCCATCGTTCTGTCGTCTCTAACATCTTCTTCAGTTTCTATACCAGTCAAATCTACGTTTTCAGTTGGCTCTTGAACACTAACAGGAGGCTCGATTATCTCTACATCATGCTCCTCGGCTACAATCGCATGGATTTGAGTTGGTGCTGCTTCTTGAATCTCAACAAAAATTCCAAATTTTGTTAGTGCACGCTTGTTCTCATACTTGAGCCCAACATTATCTCTAGACTTCTGATTTATCCATGTAAACACCGAATGGTTCATCATCTTGGCATCATATGTTTTCACCGTGACTGGCAGCTTAGGATACTTCTTTTCCAAAATCATCTAAACAAATCTTGGGAACTTATACCAGTACTTCTCATTCAATGTTTTCACATTTACAAACATGTCATCGAACACACTTTTGGAATAATTGTACTTCCACCCTTCAACTACCGAAACCACTGCAGAGGTTTGCTTCAATGTCAATTTGTCAAGACCACTTTTATTTCCACTGATACACACCAGATAGATATGAGCTAGAAGTCTCCATTATGGATGCAACAACTTTTTGATTGTTGGAGGAGGAGTTGCTCCCTCATAGCTCATTTTGGTCAAAACTTCCATAACTTTCTCTTTCGAGTACTCTATCGGATCGGCTGCATCTCCAAATAACAGTACATCTCGTATGTCTTGTTCGTTGACTGAAACCTCTGTGCCTCGAACCTTTGACTTGATCACTGAATCACCTTTCTTTGTCGTTGAGTTATCCCAGAAGTCTTTAATCCAGTCTTCCTGAATGATTGGATTCTCCCGAAGAGAATGAGCTAATCTGCAGGTGTCTAGACCCACTATCAATGATTTGAATGTCTCGAAACCCTTTGGAGGATCTGATAGGTAGCAAGCAATATTCATAGTTTTCTCCCACGCTGGAACATGCGGACCTTTGGCTTTCTTCCCTGTATCTGCACAAAAGAGTCGAATAAGTGCGGATACATAAATGTTACCATCAAAGATTTCAAAATTTTGACAGTAAGCTTGGTCAAACTAATACATTATAATTTCAGGATCCTTAAAAATAAAACACATCTGTGTTCTGTTTAAAAGAAATCAAAAATTACAACTTAATAGTTAACCAGCCCCATTGTATAACTATCGGCCCAAATAAACTGAATCAAGCCCAACAAATATTTCCTTGTGCGATTGAAAGTCACTTGTGCGATTAGGCAGATCTTGTGCGATGGTAGTTTTGTAATAAAACACGCAATACCAATCGCACAAGACTGGTCAACTAAGGTCAAACGCACAAGACCTGGTCAACTCTGGTCAAACGTACAAGACCTGGTCAATTCTGGTCAAACGCACAAGATTCAGTCAATGGAAATCAACCAAACTTTCAATCGCACAACATTTTAAAAGACAAGGGCAACAGGGTCTTTTCACACAAAATCTCAGGGGTATGACTGTCCAACCCCAGCTTGTGCGATTCACTCCGACGGCGCGTGAAGTTCACTCGCCGTCTCCGATCATCTTCTCCGGCCAAACTAGATATTCCGGCGACTACTTATGGTTCAGAAACATGATTTTCGGCTAAATCCTAGTGTCTAAACCATTGTATTCAAGAAATTTATCAGATAAGGCACAAAATACCAGAAGATTTCCGGTTTCGGCATCAAAAACCTTCAAACCAACCCACACCAGTGTTCATTTAATCAAGAACATAACCATCCCTAATGTATTACCTCAAAGCACATAACAGAGATTCAATTTAAGATGAGATAAGAAGCCCATACCTTTTGATTTCGACATGACGGTGAGTGGCGATTGAAGATGAGCGAAAACTTAATTGATCGGCTATTTTTAAATTTTTGAAGGATGAGTTTTTAGGGAATGATTGTAAAGATGTGTTGATCGCCGCACAAGTTTCAATATACCCTAAATTTACCAAGCTTTTCAACCAAGGGGGGGCCCACCAGATAATGATTAACCCAACCGTCGTTTTTGTTACCATTTAGTTTACCAACTCATTTGTGAGAAGAGAATTGGATTTTGTGGGACCCACCAGGTTTACGGTGGGTCCCGCTCAGATCCCGAGAAAAGAGTTCTTTGTGCAAGGAATATTTTATTGAAAATTCGGTCCCTTCGGTTCATGACAATACGGCCACAAAAATTTTATATAGAAATAACACAATGACAAACTATTTAAACCACACAAGACGAAATTACAGAATGGAAATAAAACGAGATATTTACATCAACACAAAATCTCATGTCATTTGCGCATGCATTCTTCTTACGGGATCAAATCACAGAGTTTCGGGCTTGACCACACTTATCAATACTGATCTACTACTGAATGATCTAGATGATTGCCAATATATTTGTCCACCTAAACTCATCTCCCTAGACCTTTTCCATATAACTGCCTGTAACAAAATTTATCATGTTTTGATTTCTTAACAATGAACACCCAAGCAAATACTAATCAAATCCCGGAAATACAGACAGCACACTCTATCATGCAAGTATCTTCCCTACCACATATTTCATAAGTCCAATCCAGATTTCTGAAACCTTAACTGGGAATAGGTTGAGAAGAGAACTGAATAGATCTTTTGCAGAGATGGTATAATATACAGATCAAATGAGTTTTTCTCAATTTGATATAGGTTTCTTGGGGTTTCTTTTGGGCACTTGTGGGCCTCTTTCGGGTGTATTAGATCTATAGCGCGACAACGTACAGCTAGGTCAGCATGTATCTGGATGCAGCAGAAGCTGTCGTTGCCTAGCACCTCCAGATCAGCATGTATCTGGATGCAGCAGAGGAGGTACACGATTTTTTTTAGAGAAGATTTCAGAATTATATCAAAATTGTGTGTATCGGGACAACATACAAGCATTCAAATAGAAATGAGCTAATTCCAAGTGACTTTCTTTCCTGAGGTCATGTATAGTTTTAGTTCTAAACAGACACTGCCAACGTTTTCAGCCTTATGGATAGAGCCTACCAGCACATCATGCTAGAGTCAAACTATTTCGATGCTGGTCTTACATGAGTCAGCCCTTAACCATAATGCGAAAATTTATTTCATTTCCCGGTTTGTAGTCAAGGCATGACAAAAACGGAGATTATTTTTGTATTTTTCTGAATTTTTTAATGTTTTTGTATTTTTCTAAGACTACATCCCCCTAAATTTTTGCTTAAAATGAAAGAAACGTTATTTTAAGAAACAAATTTACAGAAGCGAAGAAAAATATTTTTGTGTGACCGCGGTCAATCCTCAAATTCGACCATTTTAAGAAGTTCGAGAAGAGCAAGAAAACGTGCTTTATCAACCGGTTTTGTAAAAATGTCTGCGACATTGTCGTCAGTATGAATTTGTTCCATTTTAATTAAACCCTGGTTGAAGGAGTCACGAATAAAGTGAATTTTTATGGCAATGTGCTTGGTTTTTGAAAAATACACCGGATTTTTCACTATTTGGATAGCTGCATCATTGTCACAATAAATAGGAGTTTGGGAGAAATTCAAACCGTAGTCCACCAGCTGGTGTTGAATCCAGATAACCTATGAGCAGCAGGCTGAAGCAGCCACATATTCCGCTTCTGCAGTGGATAATGAGACGGTTTGCTGCTTCTTGCATTGCCAGGAGATGAGGCGATCCCCCAGAAACTGGCATCCAGCTGATGTAGATTTCATGTCTTGACCAGCACCTCCAAAATTACTGTCAGAAAAAGCACACAGATCAAATGGAGAGTCTTTTTGATACAAAAGTCCAAGCGGAGGCCTGCCCTTAAGATATCGAAAGATTCTCTGAACAACTTTTAAATGAGAAAGTTTAGGAGCAGCCTGATAGCGAGCACACTAACACACAGCAAACATGACATCTGGTCTACTAGCTGTCAAATACATCAACGAGCCAATCATCGACCGGTACAGTGTAGCATCAACGACTTCCCCTTCAGTATCTTCTGTCAGTATTGGTCTTTCTGCTATAGGAGTGTTTGCAGGGTTGACATCTTGAAGTTTGAATTTTGCAAGAATATCATCGACATATTTTCCTTGATGGATGAGAATTCCTTTGGAATCTTGCCGAATCTGCAGACCCAGAAAGAAATTCATTTCTCCTAACGCACTCATTTCAAATTGCTTCTTCATAACTTCTTCAAACTCCTTGCACAACGCATCACTAGTGGATCTGAAGATGATGTCGTCCACATAGATCTGCACCAAGATTTGATCCTCTCCCACTTTTCTAATGAACAATGTCTGATCAAACACGCCTCGAGTGTAACCATGAGCGAGCAGATGCTCTGTCAGAGTAGCATACCAAGCGCGAGGAGCCTGGTGTAACCCATACAAAGCCTTATCAAGCCTATACACATGACCAGGACAGGACTCTGGTTGTTCACAAAGCCCGGTGGCTGTTTAACATATATTTCTTCCTTTACTTTGCCGTAGAGAAACGCCGTCTTGACATCCATTTGGTAGACCTTGAATCCCATGAAGGACGCATATGCCAGAAAAATTCTGATCGCCTCCAGTCGAGCTACTGGAGCATACACTTCATCATAGTTAAGGCCTTCTATCTGTCTAAACCCTTGGACAACCAGTCTTGCTTTGTTTCTGACAATCACTCCGCTGTCATCTCTCTTATTTCGATAAACCCATCTAGTTCCGAGTGACTTCTTTCCAGCAGGTAAAGCAACCAACTTCCATACTTTCAGTTTCTCAAATTGATTCAACTCATCTTGCATCGCGTCTACCCAGCTAGGTTCCAAAAGAGCCGCATCAGTAGTCTTTGGCTCGATTTGAGAGATGAAACATGAAAACAAACAATTGTTGATAATTCCCGACTGACTCCTAGTCAAAACTCCCGCCTCGACTGGTCCAATCACATTTTCAATGGGATGATCACGCTGGACACTAGCAGGAATAGCAACTTCTGGTGCAGTTCCAGTTGAAGATACATTCGTTAAATGATCAACTGCTACTGACTCAGTTTGGTCAGAAACTTGCTCCTCTTCTGTACCATTTGCGACAAACTCTTCAGGAATGGGACCATCAAACAAGTCATTTTGATCCATGGGAGCGTCCTCCTCATCAAATGAGTCCAACTCCTCCCCTCCAGCATTAAGAGTGTCGGTATAGTTCGGAGCCACTTGAATCTCAGGGGGGGATGTTGTAGATGAGACTGCAGGTGTGTGATCCCCCACAGCTGTAGAATCCCCCTCAAATACAACATCCCCCTCTTCTTCAGCATTATGTGGAATAATTGAGGGTCGAGAAGCAGCGTTAGTTGTACCAGAAATACCTGCATGACCAACAGGAGGATCATCAAGAATATCAAACGATTTAAATAAATAAGCATAATTATAAAGAGTAAATGGCCCATTTCCAGCATCTGTCTGATTTTCTTCGAGCCACCGCACATCATAAGACTCAATGATTTGTCTAGTCCTCTTGTTATACACTCTGTATGCCGTCTTATTTTCGTGAGCAGCCTTCCCAGCATATCCAATGAAATAGCATTCATCTCCCCTAGCGTCAAATTTTGGTATAGATTCCAGGTGCAGTAGAGTACACGGACAATCGAAAGCTCTAAAGTGTCCCACGTATGGTTTCTCGCCAAACATCACTTCACGAGGCGTCTTCATTCGCGCTTTGTTGATAACAACTTTGTTTTAAACGTAGCACGCAGTGTTAATGGCCTCTTCCCAGAAGAAAACTGGAAGTTTCGAATCACAAAGCATAGTTCGAGCTGCTTCTATCAGAGTTCTATTCCTTCTTTCAGCAACTCCATTTTGCTGAGGAGTTCTAGCAGCACTGTACTGTCGAGCGATTCCCCTTTCAGCACAAAAGAAATTCAACTCAGCATTCTTGAATTCGGTTCCATTGTCGCTTCGAATCCCTTTCACTTTGTTGTCAGTCTAATTCTCCATAAAGATTATGAATCTCTTGACTAATTCTGCAGACTCACTTTTGTTAACTAAGAAGAAAACCCAAGTAAAACGTGGTAATCATCAGTAATTACAAGATAGTAAGACTTTCCAGATAGACTGAGCACATTCACTGGACCAAAGAGATCCATGTGAAGAAGTTGCATTACACTGTTAATAGTGTTTACAGTTTTGGGAAAGTGTGGTTTTCGATGCTGTTTACCCTTTGCACAAGAAACACATTTTTCAAAAGTTAGGAAGTCGTTTACAGGTAGACCCCTTACCAACCCCATTTTTGCAAGACGGTTTAGATTTTTCACATTAGAATGTCCCAAACGACGATGCCACAACATAGCATTGTGCTCAGAGATTTAGGTAAACAAACAAGCAACACCTTCAGTGGGAGGTTTATTAATGTCAATGACATAAGCGTTGCCTTTTCATTCAGATTTCAATAAAATCCATTCATCAGGAATGACCATTCCTGGTTTCAGAATAAGACAGTGTTTATCAGTGAAATGAGTTGAGTAACCGTTGTCGCATATTTGAGCAACACTTAGTAAACTATGCTTCAACTCAGGAACGTAGTTGACATCTTTGAAACAGAGATCACCATTCTTGACTGTGCCTCTTTGTGTGATCTTTCCTTTCTCGCCACCCGCAAACGCAACATATCCTCCATTAAATTCTTCAAGATCGGAAAGTTGAGATATATCGCCAGTCATATATCTGGAACAACCACTGTCAATGACCCAAAGTCGAATGACAGCCCTCCATAGCCGTTCCTGCACATTACGCGGGTTTAGTTAGACTTTGGTACCCAAGCCATAGATGTGGTGGGTACACCCTGTGCATTAACATACGTTACTTGCATCCAAATCAACTTTTCTTTAGAGTAGATAGGTTTATCATTGATGCACGATGATTTAGGAGAGTTGTTTGGAACATTATTCTTAGGTTTCCAAACTTGCCTGAAACTTTCCAATTTCTTGGATGTTCTAGACGAAATATAGTTTGAGTTTGGAATGCAATTATTTGATTTCATTTTCATTTGTTTAGCTTTGTTCCAATCTCCATCAGAAGGCTTCATTTTGGAATTCAGCTTCCTAACAGGTTTAGATTTTGAAGTCTTATCCTGTTTTGGATGCTTGACATTTCCTTTTGGAGCCTTCTGATGCTCTCCCCCTTTTCATTTATCAGGACGATGCTGACAATTTCTTGCAATATGTCCAGCAATTCCACACGTGTAACAAATTTGTCGCTTCACATGTGGTTTTGCTTGATATCCATCAGACTTTGCAGAACCTGGGGGCTTGTGTGGTTCCTGAGATGCAAACGAGACATGTTTAGATTTGTCCTTAGAAATGGAGTGACACTTAGTTTGTTTGTTGAATGTTGATTTTGGAGGAACATATTTAGCTTCATTTCCTCCTTCAGTTTGTTTTACCAAAAGATTTTTAGATTTATCAACTTTATTAGGCAAAACAACTGAATTCAAATCCACACAGATAGAACCAAAATAAATGTCAGAACATTCATCGCTCTTAAAAACAGAGCCCACACAATTCAAGGCATCAGAAGAAATTGAAATATTGTTTGACTTTTCAGAAATTAAAGAATTGTTTTTCTGAATTTTATTTTTCAAAACAGCGTCATCCCCATCATCTTCATCCACCCAATCTTCAACTACTGGTCTGCATTTGAAGCAACAGGGTTAGTATCATTGATTTTCTCATAAACAGGGTCACTTGATGCTGCAGAATTGCTCTCAGCTTCTTGTGACCCAATTGGTTCTGAAGAATCAGAATCGTTTTCTTTTGAACATTCAGCAGAGGCTTATGTGGTTGCTTTACCATTCAACTCAACAGATGCTCCTGCAGTTGTTTCTGATTCTTCTTTGATCGAATCTGAGTCAACAGTTTCAGATGATTCATTTGTTGATTCTAATGAAGCAATTGGCTCTGAATTGTCACAGTCAGTCTTTTCATGGGAATCACTAGTTGAATCAACTGAAGCTATTGATTCAGTATGAGATTCTTCTGTTTCCTTAAGTGAAACACTATTGACACTAATTGATTCGCCCATTTTTGATTTCTCAGAAGTGGATGTTTCCGAAGTATCGCAAGATGCTTCAAGTGACGAGGCAGATCTAGCTTGTTTGCTCTTGTTAAATTCTCTCACAAACTCAGTTAAACCTCTCAACATAGCAAACTCGATGTTATCTACGTTAACACTTGATTCTTTTGTTTCAGACTCTGTTGTGACACATTTTTTTTCAAAAAGTTGCTTAGAGTCACATGATTCCTCTTCTTTCAACACTTGAAAATGCTTATCAACACTTGCGTTGTTCTCAAAATTCAAAGTTTCAGTGTGATTTAAAACATTTTCTGACTTAACAAACGTTTGATTGTAGGCCTGTTTCTCTAAAATGATTTCAGTATTACCAGGCCTGGTGATTTTTATTTTTCGAGGCTTGACAGGTTCAGACTTTCTATTTTCTGGTTTTCCATATTCCATATTAGGAAAATTGTCTATCTCCTCTTCAGTCATAGGAATTGAGGAATAGTTATGGTTGTTGGGTGGGGGTATAGACACAAAACCCAACCCCTTATTCCTCATTTCCTTTTTGCTATACTTTAACTGTTGATTTATCATTTTCTCGACCTTTTCACTTAAAACATCAAATTTTTTGAAATTAAATTCAGTATTTTCGAAAGTCGACTTTAAGTTGTTTAATTCAACAGTTAATTTTTCAGATAGCTCCTTGAAGTGGAGATATCGACATTTTACTTCGCTTAGATCACTATGCAACTGTCGAATGTCACGTTTTTGAGCCTCTACCATTTCCTTATACCCATCCAGTTTCTTTTAACTTCGTAGGTACTGGATTTGGTAAGTTGAAGTTGCATAGAAAGCGATTGAGCCTGATCCTTAAAACCTTTTACTTTCTTTCTACATTTTTCAGTACAACAAACATCATCTATACATACCTCAGCCTCCGAAGGAGTGTAGTCATTCATTTGAGCCATGAGAGCATGATAAATCATTTCCTCGGCATCTTCAGCAGCCGAATCAGCATCTTCTTTCACTTCTGCCACAAGAGCTTGATTCTGTTGGTACAAGGTGTCTGTGGTAATCTGCAGATCGTTCATCTGTTGACTCCAGTCGAAACCCCCTCCTTCCTGAATCACCAATGCATTTCCAGTAGCTCCAATTGGTTCAGCAACTTGAGTTCTAGCAACAGTGTTTTAGGCTGAACTTTGAGTGGGACGAGTGACAGTAATGTTTGAAGTTGAAACAACATTTGGAGCTGGTCGAGCTGCTGAACTAACAGTGACAGTGACATTTGGATCAGTTCTTTCCCTCTTTGGCTGTTTGCACTCTCTAGCATAATGCCCAGGCTCATGGCAGTTGTAACACCGAAGCTTTGCCTTATTTCAGCCAATCTCACCATCAATCTTGTCCCAAATACCCTTTCCAGTTTTCATCACGAAGTTTCTGGCACGAAACACTGCCATGGCTATTTGCCAAGTAATATCCATATCTTCAACATCATCAGGATGAACTTCCAACAGTTCAGCAGAGTCAATGTTGTTCTTTACTCTTCCAGCAATAAAGGCATGATAACAGTTCATGACCCCCGTCATGAAGGCCATAGCTTGTTCTAAATCCTTTGATGTAGTAACTGAGGAGTTTGTCGCAGCAAAAGCAGTGGTAATGTTTGAAAGGAACTATGTGGGTGTGAGAGCAGATGGATTAGTGGATTGAGCAGCAGACGAAGTTTGGTTAACATGTTGAGTAGCAGCGGGAAAGTAGCCAGATTGGTTAACATACGTTCCAAGATTAACTGGAAGAGGCATAGTAGAAGGCCCTGTAAGTGAACTCATTCCTTGCTGAGACATCAAGGCGCTATTGGCCAACACACCTGCGTTGTTGTAACTTGCAGCATGGTTATAGAGCCTTTGTTTGTCATCCATTTCATAGGACTTTAGCAAAGAAATCAGCTCAGAGAGAGTGATTCTAGCTAAGTCTCTGGTCCTTTTGATGAGAGTCACATTTGTATCCCAATTTCTTGGAAGAGCATTGAGCAATTTCTTGTTAATGACATTTTTTTCAAGGCTGATATCATGAGTTTTCATATCACTGACTAAGGCAACAAATCTCTGGTTTTGATTTTCTAATGTTTCCCCTGGGAAGTGATTGAACAAGTTAAACCTTTGGGTAAGCATTTCTCTTCGACTTTCTTTCATTTCTTCATTTCCCTCATAGATGGCCAGCAAAGCATCCCACATTTCCTTACCAGATGTACAGTCACGAACTCCAATGCTTACTTCTGGTGCAAGAGCAGAGTGCAGCATTGCAAGAGCTTTGTCGTCATTATCACGTTTTTCACGTTCCTCATCAGTAAACGCAGACTCGGGCTTAGGAGCAGTTGTTCCATCAGCATCGTTCACAACATAGGTGATTGCAGTAGGTCCGTTGCAGATAGACCTCCACGCCTTTGGATCCTTGATCCTCATATACTGAATGAACCTGAACTTCCATTCTGAAAAGGATCCCCCAGAAATGAGCCTGGGAACCCTATTGTTAGTTCCAATGATGTTATCTAGGTCCTGGTTAATAGCAGCAATTTCAGTCAATCCCAATTGATTAGTTTGAGCTATTTCTGAAAAAAACAGTTGAATGTATGAGTAACACGTAATAATAAATGTAAGGATCAAATGAATATTACTAATGATTACAGTACAGTTCAAACAATAATTCAGTTGGTTCACAAACAATTCAAAATTCAATCTAAACAATTCACGAGTTCAAACAGTCCAGTCCATGTGAACAGGTTTAATCTCGGTCGCACAAGATGAATCGCACAAGAATCCCTTCAAATGAGCCTTTGTCCAATCGCACAATATGGATCGCACAAGGGAGTCGCACAATACTTCTTCGAGATGAGCCTTTTGCCAAACGCACAAGTCAAAATGACCTCCCTTTAAAATGATCCTTTTACGTCGCACAAGAATTCCAGTTGCACAAGGTCACTAGTACCAGTTCAAAAACAAACAGGGAAGCGTACAAGATCTTCTCAATCGCACAAGAAGTCTTCAATCACACAAGAGTTAAATGTTGGGCTTGAGTCCTTAATAGCCCAAAAAATTTCAATCGCACAACCCAAAGCTGATCGCACAAGAAGTATTGTTGGGCCTCAGTGCTTTAAAGGCCCAAAACATCAATCGTACAAGCTCTTCAGTCGCACAAGCTAAATTTTTGGAAAGATAATATTCCCAATTTTTCAAACTAAAATCCCGAAAGATCTGCTGAATTTGATTTTGAATCTTTTTTATATTTCCTGCAACAACTTTCCAAACTATCTACAAACACGGTCAACTTGCACAAAAAAAGATCAAACCCAAAAATCCTCAAGAATTTTGATGAATAGTTGATGAATACGAAGCACAAATACCCAGAATTTTCAAACTCTTTAACAAAACTTTTAGTCAAAATTTATGGATATACTAAAGAAGTCTTTCAATTTCAGCAAACTAAAATTTAATCTAAAATTCAATAATCGAAGTTCAATTTTGAGATCTAAATCAATTAATTTTCACAATAGTTTAACCCAAACCAGATCGATTTTTCAGATTAAAACAGCCCTTTTTGTTTCACGATTGTCTAAGTTTGATTTTGAACCGACAGAATAGTTAACTTTAAAATCAGAGTTTGTGCTATAACTTGGGTCGATATTCAGAAGCAAATAAGCAGATTTTCAGCAAGAAAATTGGACAATTCGAAAACCCAATGACCCAACCAACAGTCGACAAAAACAAACCTGTGAAATAAAATCAAGATAACCCTGAAAAACGGACCTTTCTTGTCGATCTGGATCACAATCAGCAGCAAAACAGCCTTCAATCTTCAAGATATCCGATCCAACCGAGCCTTCTGAGACTACTTAAGCTCTGATACCAATTGTAAGTCCAGGAACAATACAATCGAATATCAAACACCTAACAAGTAGCGGAAATACAAGTAAGATGTCGAAGATTGAAACACAAAGTATATTGATTCAAGAACAAGAGCACACGATTCCTAGAATCGTCTGGTACTCAAAACGCACAAAGGGCACAAAGTTTGCTAGTGAATCAACAACCAACAAAATGACTAAGGACTCCCCTATTTATACATGCATAGGAGATCCTTTTACATTGGGCCAAGCCCATACCCCAGAGACATCAAAACAACCAAACGAGCCCACTACATAGTTCAAACCCAAAACAACTATAGTAATCCAAGACAAACGCAAACCTATACTAGTTTATACCCTTACAAGACGCAAACCTATACTAGTTTATACCCTTACATTCATGCCATGTAAATGTTCAGATCTGTGGTAGATCTTAGTGTTTTTATGTGGAAATCGGCTATATCCAAGTGATTCTTGGTGGATTGAGGCCAAAACATGAAGCTCTTGAAGAACACCATGATGACATCATCCTAGAATGCTTAGATCTTGATGATTTCACGGTTAGAAATCAAGATTCGAAAGATAGAAAGGTGTAGGAGTGTGTATTGATCAAGAAAGTACAAGATTTAGGATGAAATCTTACTGGGATTGAGAGAAATCTGAGAAATAGTGAAGAGCACGAGCTGGTCGGTCAGAGGGTTTCCAAAAGTGGAAAGAATGACAATGACAGGCCTATTTATAGGCTTCCAAAAGAGGAAAGGGCTGGCCAATCGGCCAGGCTTCCCGATCGAACGGCCTGCTCGATCGGACAGTCCGTCCGATCGGCTAGTCTGTTCGATCGGCTGACAGCCTGATCGATCAATAGCCTGTGTTGAGCGTTCGGTGCGACGATTTCTGATATTTCGATTTCGATTGAAGACGATACGAGTACGATAGAGTTTCCTATTCAAATTACTTTTAATCCCAACCACTATATCTACATATAAGCATCTGTATCTCGCATAATCTCTTCTCCACTAACTATCATGACTCGATTTCGATTGCATTCGATTGAGTTTCGAGTTTTGATTCAATTGATTACCACACAAGACATAAAGTAAACACGCACAGGTAACACATAAGGCACACACACACACGTAATATGACACCAAATTCGCATAGTTCGAGTTTCGAGTTCGATTGGTTGTTCGATTAGCTTGATTATTGATTGATTAACTTTATCGCATTGTTACTTCCTACTATTCACAGTCGTAAATCGTTCCGCGTCGATTAAACATTCGATTACTTCGATTTCTCTGATTAACAACACTTACTCCACATAATACAAATAAAACATAGAATAGACTAATTACAGTCAAAGAAGTCAAACTTGACTTTGACTTTGACTTTGACTTTGACTTTGACATTCGGAAACACGGGGTGTTACAAATAACCATATGATATCATTGCATTCAACCACAACAAATAACTATATGATAAACCATAGATTTGTCATCCATTAAATAAGTTTAAAACATTACAACAATGCAGACTCCGAATTCAAGTTTTACAAACCGTACAAATTGTTTATGAGTTCATTAAGGACTCGTCAAAAGATATTTAATAACACCAAGGTTTGGATAACGTGTCTCATCCAGGAATAAGACACATTTAACCAAATCAAAGACCATGGATGACAGCTTTATTCTTAACGCAGCTTAAAAACTTCCAATGCCCGCCAGATCCACTTATAAATTCCCTGAAATACATGTAGTTTGAAAAATCAACAAAAAGTTGAGCGAGTTCATGTGTATGTCTGTGAGTATAAACCTTTGAAATATGTCTTGTATATATAAAAGTCCCTGGTATGTAGCAATAAGGAAAAAGAGATCACCAATGGTTTGCAAGGCCATTGATATATGTGACGTGATGCAGGAAGACTCAAACCTAGCAAACTTTGTCGGGAAGACATAGTCACCTCATGGTCCACTCAGCGGACTCAGGAGTGGGGCTCGCTACACCCGAATAGATCTATCACTCATGTCCCTCGGTCCTATGACGAGGATTAATGGCCTTAAGTGTCATACCCACCACTCACATGATCTAAGTAGTAAACCCTCCTTAAGCTAACCATACCATGTATAAAATGTCTGTAATAATTGTAACATGTATTTCACCCCCGAAGTATAAAACTGAAAACAGTTAAGAGAAAAGGGGGACATGAACTCACAGTATTGCGTCTTCCATGCTCGTAACTCGAAGCTTCCTCTAGAACGCATGACTACCTACATGCATACTATGGTCTGTTAGACGAGCGGGTCGTGTCTTGTCTTAGTATTGACTAGTGCCTTTGAGTTACGTTTTTAAAGTGTTTTTAATATATTTGTAATAATACTTCTCAACTAGTGTTATTCGCATTTCCTTCCCAAGGATGGGAGTATCTCATACTTGTGTATTTGTATTCTTGCATTGGTATATCTTGCCATGTATTGGCGCCGAATTCCGGTGTATTATTCCAAATAAAAATACGTCAATATACTCCCAATATATATTTCCAAAACACATATATTTTCAAGTCCCACTTAAGAAAATATATAATAACTCATTTTGTCCCAAAAATAATGTATCGTCCAGAAAATATATATTTTCCCAAAATCATATATATTCTAATATACTAAGAAAATATATTTTAACTTCTTTCATTTCCAAAATAGTATTTACCAAAAATATATAGTAACGGTGTCTTCCGGAATATTTCATAAGTTACGTTTTGCGTTCGGTTTCACAATGACCAGTGTGTAACTTAAATATTTATTCCTTGTAATTTTTGGTATAATTTTGGAGTTGTAATTGTCATTGAAATTTGTAAATTATATTATTTTACCCTAAAATAATATAACTATTTCACAAAATAACAAATATTCACACAAGTGTCTTAGTGTAAAGTATATATTCTGAATATATATATTTAACCATTTTCATGTATAAAACCAACCTCCGATACTTGTATTTTGTTACAAAAATTATGGCGAGTTTTGTGTTTGAAAAATATAGTCTAAAATATACTAGTAAACACTTGTCTAGAAAATATTTACTAAGTGTTAGGATTTTCGGAAAATTTCCCCATGGTCTCCTTTGTAAATGGAGATGTCCATGCTAAATAGCATATCATTTTTTTTAACATATATCCCGTTAGGTCATTCTCACATAACCAACCTGACATTTAGACATGCAAAATACTACTTATGTCGTTTCAGCTTTAATGTTCAAAACCGGACTGTTTTCGAGCATTTTATTAAAATAGTTAACTCATTCCAAAAATTCTCAAATTTTTAGAAAATGTCCTATACGATCCAGATATTATTTTGTAAAAATATTGGCATCCAGTTGGTTACCAATATTTTATAGAAAATCATTTACCGGACTGCAATCAGATTTGTCACTTTCTGACTGCAGTCTACGGAATAATTCACTAAAAATTAATTGTAAGTCTGATTGACGAAATTCCAGATGGAGGATCACCACGACAACAGTGACCATCTACCGTAAAAATTACATGGGCTAATTCTACTCAGTTTTTATGTTATGACTCCGAATACAACACACTTTTTCTGCAGTAAAAACACAGCTTGAGCTGCTGTCTAAAAACAGACCTTTAAAAATAGTAAACGACCTCAAAAGATTACGATTCCAGTGCCATTTGATCAGATTTTCAAAAATACATAATTTAGACTTCAGAAAATCAGTTTTTCGATTTATAATGATCCAGTTATAGCCAGTTGAAGTTGGCTGAAAATGCTAATCAGCATGCTTTTTAGAGTGTAAATGTTACTAAAACGCGTCAACAATTGTTCTAACAACGGGTTTATCGAGAAATCAATGATCAAACAACATGCATGCTTATACCAACTTAATCCAACCAGATTTTATGTAAGTTTATGTCTATTTTCTAGTTCATTCTCTTTTATGTTCTTGTGTTAAACTTCAAACAATAATCTTTCAAACAATCAACGTAGAAGTGATTCAAGAGTTAAATCGAAGACTTACAACTAGCACATGGGCTAGGGATGAACTTGTGAACAAGGTATGATGATGAAAATGGCGTGAGAATGCAAGGGGTGATGTTTCTTCAAGACTCCAAGCTCCAAGCTTCACAAGGTTCCTTCTATCACTTGTTTTGGACTTGAAAATGAATCAAAGGAGTGAATGTTGAAGTGATGGTGGTGTTGGCGGATGTATGCAGCCGAGAGGGAGAGAGAGAGAGAGTGAGCTTGAGGGAGGTGAATGGAACTTGTGAAGGTTGTGATGATATAAGATTTCTTGGAACTCACATGGCCACCCTACCTAATCCTAAAGGAATGATTGCATAGATTCTTGGCCAACAACAATTAAGGAAAAAAATAAAATCCAAGAATATATGGTAATGATGATGACCGAGATTTGATAGGGGAGGGGGGGGTAATTTGTAAAATTTGATAATTAGTGGGTAAATAATTAGGAGGTTAAGGGTATTTTCTAAAGTAGTAAGTGTATGACATATTTCTATAGTGTGTTGGGATTTTTGGAACCATTATTAGTTAAAAATAATAAAATAATGTTTCTGACAAAATTTTGGTGTCCCGAGTAATGTCCGGTTGTTCGGTTAAGTACCGTTCCGTTAAAGTGTTAAATTGTACCGTATAGTGTCTTTTATGCATCTTTTTGTAACAAAATTAATTCCAACACTTAGGAAAGCGTTCAGGACCATTTAGTCAATTCTCTGTATAATACGAGTATGTTAAAAGTTGAATTGTTGCTGAAAATGCAGAATTCTGTACTTAAAATGAGTTTTAGGCACTTTCCGGCACTCAAACTATCACCTAGTGACACAGTCTTATGGTCCTCATGTCACACCCCCAAAATCCACACGCAGAGTACCACCGCTTGGAGGCGTGACATGACCCGGATCAAGCCACCAATCATATCGAACATAATAAGTAGTAAATGTAAATCAACCAAACAATATGAAAGGTGTTCAAAACAAAGCATATTAAGTGTCTAGCGAAAGCATAAATGTAAACCCAATGTAAGTAATAAGTTCAAATGTTTAAATGTTTTAGCATGGCATCCACGATCCATGTCCCATAACGTCTGCGCCTCCCATGCAAGTTCCATGTATACCTAAGGTCCTGCAAGGCATGTAACAGAGAGTCAACAACAAAGTTGAGCAAGTTCACAGTTGGTTGGTCAGTGATCGTAATAGTATAGTAGGTCGTTTGTTTGTTTAGTGAACCATGTATCGTATGCATTTGTATCGCAGCCCTCTAGGCATGTTTGCGAAGATTAGTGGGGGTTTCCCAAGTATTCTAGACTATGTATATTCGTATCGCAGCCCACCCGGCATGTGTGCGAAATTTAGTGTATGGTTCGCAGCCATTCCAGGGATGTGTGCGAAGATTGGTTCTATTATCGCAGCCATTTCCGGCGTGTGTGCGAAGAGAAGTATTTGTATCACTAGTCTAGCAGTATCTATCAATAAGCTTCCTCTCCCGAGGCCCAAGGTACATAATCCCGATAATAACTTAAGTATAAGAAATCTTCCAAACCCATTCCCGACCCTGGGAATCCCATGCCTTGGTAAGAGTGTGAACTCACCTTGGTTTGCTTGGCAGATACACAGCAAGGTCAAGTCTAGCTGCTAGTGGTCAACCACGTCCTAACATGGTTACCATACAAGTCAGGTTTTGGTTTCGAGTAGTGCACATAAGTATCACATAAGCTAGCAAATAAGGAACACATATAGATCATGGCAGTTACACATCATCACGTTTAACAGTCATAATGTATTCAACTTGTGCGATGAAAAGATTGGGCTCGCACATGCTTAATGGCCTTGTGCGAGTCATCCGTTGGAGCCCAATAATGCTCGGCCCAATATCAGGAAACCCAACAAAACTATAAGCATAAACATGCAACTAACATGTCTTGTGCGATCCAGATAGCTTATACGATCCGGTCGACTTGTGCGATCCGATTGGGTTGTGCGATCGGAACTTGCCCAACCCAACATGTATACCCGGCCCAAACATTACAACTTGTGCGATCCAATAGGCCTTGTGCGACTGGGGACACCTTGTGCGATTGGATCATCTTGTGCGACTGGACTCCTTGTGCGGTCAGATCAGACCTTGCACGATCTGATCTTGTGCGACCAGGAGCCTTGTGCGATTAGTTTAAATGTTCGGATTTCATGCAATCAGTTACAAACATTCAATGGTTTCCAAGTTTGTCATTTATCAATTAACAAGATTTCAGATCCTAACCAATCCCTTAATTGATTAAACAAGGTTTTTATCTCAAACTTCTTATGAACTCGATCATAATCAAACAAGAACAATAATCTCAACACTTAAACATATCCATCAAGGGTTTTAGATCATCATATAACACTTCATACTCGACTCTACAACTAATCCGATTTCCACATACATGCAGCCGAGTAACAACATTCGGTTCTTTGAATAGTACATGCAGTCCGATTAACACAAATAATTTCTAATACACATATGCAAGTCGATTTCATGAACACTATAATCAAGCCATTCGGATTCGAATAAAACACATATACGGCCGATTACCTTCATTCATGCCTAATCACATATCATTCGAACCAATCATAACAATACATCATCATGTAAGCATATATAGCATAACATCATAAAATCATGGAAGCAAGTAGTTAACATACTAACCGATTAGAGAATGAACAAGGATTGATCCGAATAAGAAAAGATCTTCGATAGGGAAGGTATGTGTTGCCGTCGAGTTCTAGAGAGAAGGAATAGAGCTAGGGTTTGTGTGTGTAAAGTGTTTTGCAAATTATGAGGGGTATACCCTATCCCCTAAGAGTTATGCGACATAAGGGAGTGGGCCGAACCCTCATTTGGGCTGCCCATTGATCCGAATACAAGAGTGTAGCCCGAATGGGCTTGTGCGATCGGGTTAGTGTTATGCGTTTACATAATACATACACTCACATAACATATAACACATATCATCTCATTAAATTAACATATCAAATAATTACACCAAGTTCACATACGTTACATTAAGCACATGTATAAGTTCGGAAATACGAGTTGTCACACCTCACTTCCCTACACCTATACTAGTATAGTACTTTGTCCCTGGCCCATACTGGGTCTCAAAACACTGTCTGTCTATGTACTGGCACTGTCAGCATATTTCTGAGTTATCCGCTAACTGTGCTAACTGTGTTTTGTGCATCAAGTATGTCACTAAAGTTTGTATGTAATGAGTGGAGTGACAGTATGAAGTGTGATGCATATGTATGTAAGTTACAGATATCAGAAAGCAGTTTATGTCATCAGTTGTAATCAAGCACAGTCATTAAGCACGTAATTAAGATTAATTAATTGTACGGATACATGCAAATTTGACAGTTGTCACATTCTCCCCCCGTTAAGAAAATTCCGTCCTCGAATTTTGTACTACCTTATCTCCTTAAGGTTTCATTATGCGTGTATGTATATGAATAATACCGAGGTAGGTAATCACCAAACTGAATCAAACCTTATTCACATCAAGTGAGTCTAAGAATATATAACAACACGAATCCAATGGTTAAAAGGTATGTGCTTTTAGCATTTGGTGTTGAAGGTACAAGAACTATCGACGTATAGTCTAGTGTAATCCAGTTAACAGGGGTTCCACAAAAGAAGAGTTTTGTCCGATAGGTTTCTCAAACAATCGGTCACGATATGTAAACGAGTTTTCACAAACCATAGCCTCCGCTATATGAACTCAAAATCAACAACTTGAATGTGATAGTAAAATGAAAATGATTTGTCAACTTTCAAACAGGTTTACGGGTCAGTTAGCGCGTTGACATTCTTGCATTTCGAAGATACACCGAATGAAATGTAAGAGAATCCGGTGTATTTTTGTCTTAGTCTCGTAGTTGCTTTAGGAATGTTTAAATGACAGGTCAAAGTATGTGTAGATTCGTGGGAAACGGTTGACCATGATTACCACAAGCTACAAGTTTTTAATGACAAGATTCAATAATAGTGGTGACTGAACAAGTTCACCGTGCCTGAAATCAAATGAAAGTGTACTGAGACAACCTGAGGATTTGATTTACACAATGTCGTAAAGTTTCCAGTTAAACACGGAACATCAAAGAGTCACTGTTTTTGATCGAAGATGAAAAAGTAATAAGTACTGCAAGGTATTCAATTTATGACGAAAGAATCGTTAGGAGGTACACCGTGGTATGAAATGAATCTATGTACCGTTGTCTTAACACGCAACTGTGTTGAGACTGCTTTGACTGTGAAGATCAAAATGGATTGTTAACAAATAAAGAGACAATTAAATCTGTGTATGAAGTGAGTAATCCAATTAGCGCAAGCTTCAATTCTGTGAAAGTACCACCTTAAGGTATCGAAACCAATCAAACGATTTAGTGGAGTCGTAGACCAGCCGAATCTACTATGACTCGTAATGAATGAATATTTGCAAAAATATTTGAATATGATGCTTCTCAATACATCATACAGTATCTCAAAACGAACATGCGGAATTGGTAAGTTCAAGCAATTGAACTTGGTTTCAGCGTAGCCCGGCAATAAACATATGTACCAACAAGGAATCTCGGCATGTTTATAAAGATAAATCATGAATGTAACTCGAAATAAAAGAAATTTCAAGAAGGTGTGTTGACTTGATAGTAAAAGAGCCAACAATTACAATAATATAGGTTATTCGAATCACAATTCAGTAATTAAATTTAGCAACATAAGGTTTGAACTTTAATGAAGCGTTTGAAATGAAACCGCATGCGTAGCAGATGGTGCATGCGTAGCATATGAGTTCTCAAGTGTTTGCTAAAATGGAGAAATGACCAAGTATCGAAGCAAATGTGTGCTCGCTCTCAGCGAAGAAAATTGGCATGATATAACTACCATTAAGGGGAGTAGAGATGCAAACATCTACTCGCTAGGAGCAAAAAGTGAAGATTTCGACAAAAGAAATTTAAGTACTTTCTGTTTTGTTAACTGAGATGGCATATATGTCAGGTTAATGGTGTTCGATTGGGTTAACATATATGGTCTCTAAGTAACACCCTTTACATGTTTGGACCTGGGTTCCCAAAGGTCTTAAGCATATGTCTTCTAGATCCTCAAGGTTTCGTATTCTGTGTAACTCAGTTTTGTGCATTGTGTAGGGAACACCATTCTTGTGTATGTTTAAAAACAAATCATTGTCCCAAAATTTTCCCTCGGTATACTTTCTTCCTGAATTCACTGCTAGCGACACTCGGTCGTCGATTAGTCGTGAAATAGTAGTTGGATCCCCATAGTTAGTTAAGTAAGTAATTCGTTAATCCTTAGCAAGAGTCACCGACTCTCGTGGGTTAGCTCGTTCGACTCCTAGTAGCTGATGCTTATTTAAAAGTCAAGTTCTTCTTCTTGATGAGCAGAGCTGGGGTTACCCAAAATGGGAACTTGGTCTGTTATCTTCCTTCTCCATCAACTACCGAGGTTACTCTGACAATCCTTGCATCTCCGAGGATGTAAGTCGCTACGGTGCATCGACTATAGGTGCGGGTTATCTACTTACTTGCTACTAAACCAAGTATACTTTCAAATTCTGAAGCTAAAATTTGCAACAGTATCTAACAGTATCTAACAGCATAGATGCATAATGTTGACTAACGAGTTGACGCAAACCCGCGCGTTGCAGCGGGATATTGATTATGAATGTCTTTAGAGGATGTTTGGGGTTGAGTTTTGAAGGAGATTTTTAGATTATTGAGTTTTGAAATCGTAAATAATCAGTTTTGAGTGTTTGGGTAAAAAAATAAAGAATTGATTATTTGTGTTTAGAAAGTTACAAAACGCAGTTTTACAAAAGCAGCCCCCCCCTCTACTGCAACAAAACGCAGTTTTCCAAAAATTGATTATTTGCGTTTAGAAACACTTGTTTATTTTTTTAAATATATATTTGCCAAACACTCAAAGTTGATTATCTGATTCTGATTATTCAAAACGCATAATCTATTTTCAAAACTCAACCGCAAACACCCTCTTAGTATTTCAATGTGAGATGTGAAATTGTTAAAGTTTATGAAAAATATTATTTTCTTTTACCTTATCCTCAGTCTACAACACTACACCAAAGGAATCAACTCAATATGTATGTAACAAAACTTAGTACTATTAAAACTTGGACCGTAAAATATTGAATGCATCAACAATTCACATGTTTAGGTATCAGCATGGTGTACAACTATCATTTAGACTACAAATTAAAAAAAAGATTCATGGAAGGAAATCCATACATCGTGGAAACTGAATCACATGCGTTGCGGCAGAATGCTAATTATGAATATTTTAGCGAATTACATTAAAACTCAAAACACATCAAATGAGAGAATGAATTATTATAAGCAAAGGATATCAGGATTTTGACCCAATAAAATCTTCTAAGCAAAAGATGTTAGGATTTTTATCGTGAATATATTCTAGTATTCAACAAAGAAATCAAAGGGTTTTCCGTGAATGGAAACATTTAATTTTGTAGGTTGCAAAAGAGTAAAGAAATAAAAAACATCATTTTTCTTTACAAAAATTTGGGTATATCGTTGGTTTAACTTACAAACCCTATAAAAAAATCAAGAACACGTGTTTATCCGACTCTCTATTATCCGATTTAGACGGTGGTGGGATAATTGGTAAAGGTAGATGATATTATTCAAGTAAATTGAATTAGAAAGAAAATGAAAACTTATGAAGACCATATAGAGGGTTTGCATAGAGAGATATACTAATTTCTGGGTATTCAGTACCAAATTTCAAGACCAATCAATTAAAGTCATGTTCTTACTATTCAACATAGAAACATAATAAAGATACAATATTATCTCATGCTAATGTTTGCATGGAATTTTTTCTTAAATTCACATAACTCTATCTATTCATATTGGAAAAATCATTAGTTAGTAGCCAAGCTTAAATGTAAAATTAAAAATTGACTCTTGGACGTGTAGTCACTAAGTCTTACCAAATGGGGTGTGTTAACTGAAAGAATTTTGATGATTCAAAGAAATCGTATAAGGTGATTTGTAATAAAGAAACTAATAATTGGTAAACTTAGTTATAAAATTGGTTTATCAAAGGAGATAAGCTAAACGTATATTTATAAAATATCTATAATGCTAGGAACACCTTTACACATTATATACCTTTTTGAGTTCATAAAGTTTAAAAAATTTGTGCTATTTTAACTTATTTTTGTTTTAATTTCCGACTGACATATATAGTATATACAAACCCCCCCCCCCCCCCCAAAAAAAAAAAAAAAAAAAAGAAGTAATACCATAATTTTTGTAAATTGTATAATTTAGCTATTAAGTTTTTTTTCAAACTTTTTTTGTTATTCTTATTAAGACCAAATACAATTAGAATATGCTTTATACATCAATAAACACAAATATTTTTAAACATTGCTATAAAAGTTACATGTTTTTACAAAGCAATGTATATTCCAACAAATAATTAAACAACCCAACCGGTGCTTTGTTTCACTTTCTTAACTTTCTATTCCGGTTTGCTTTTTTTTTTTTTGGTTTAAAAAATAAAACACACCTCATGAATTACGGTAAAAAAAACTAAAGAAATATTATTTCTTAACATATGGTATTTATATGGGAAAATAAAATGATGCATTAACATATCTTAGTAGAGCTTTTAAAAAGTTTTTAAGATTTACGATAAACAAACTAATATTTGCTTCTCACTTGGTTAAAAAAAGACTAATAATTATATTTAAATGTTATTTTTTTAAACCATTAAGTGGTTTTATTGAAACCATCAAATGAAAACCAAAACTGGTTTACTTTAATTTCACACACATTAGACTGTGAGAGAGAGAGTGAGATTAGAGATCGAGGGAGGATCCGGCCATCCAAATCGGCAGATCTCCGGACAACCTTCAAGTTCGGCACGACGGCGATGCATGTCCGCCCAACCTTCAAGTCGGCGGACGGCGATGCAAGGCCGACCAACCTTTAAGTCCGGCATGAGGGAGACGCACGGCGGACCGTCCATAACTTGCAAATCCTTGTTCAGTAACCATTAATACCAAACCTACCCGCAATGGATCACGGGACTCTCCATTGGTTCCGTTGCGTAGCGCCACCCGTTCAGATCCACCATTTACATCGGAGATACCACATTTTTTATGCTTTTATTGAAAGAATCTGAAATGGGTTATATTTTTGTTTGTTTATTTAATAACTGATAGGTTTTTTTTTCAAATCATATTTTTTTCTAATCAAATAATCATCAGGTTGCATTTTTAGTCTGTTGAAGAAATTGTATTAATGGTGAGTTTGACCTCCTGTACAGTGTTTTGATAAATTCATGATGAAAATGGCAAGATTTTGAATTCTTTTCTCGGTTGTTTTGGACATAAGGGAGAAAAAGCTTCATCTTTCTTAATTGATGATGTGTTTGGAGGCTTTCAAATGGGTTTGATCTGAAACTTATGGACTTTGAAACTGCAGTTGCGGTTGGAAAAGAAAACAATATGATCTTGAACCGATCTGATTAAGTACGTCGGAGAAAAAAAGGAAAAAGATTTGTGGGTGTGAAGGATGCGTATTTGTAGGTGTGACGGTGGACGATGGACGGTTGTTGGTGGTTATGATTAGGAATGCGACCGGCGAATTTTTACGTAAACGGTGTATTGGAAAGGTGCCAAAAAAATTGACGTGGACCAATACAAAAGTGCCACGTGGACGAAACTTTAAAATCGAAAAGGTGCCTCTAATGAAAAGTTACGATGGTGTGTTAAAGGAAACCTAAGTTGCTTTTTGTAGTATTATATAATATGGGACGTACCGATATCCCCGCTTGAATTTTTGGCGTGCCTCCCTAGCTCCGGTGTTGAGCTTTCATTCTTGTGCCTGGTTATTTTTAGGGCAATATTTTCTGAAATGCTTTTTGCTCCCACAGTTAAGACAATCTTGGGCACGTTTTTGCTTGTCACTCGTCCTACCTCGATAGTTGTCGTTGACGTTGTTTTCTCTGTGATTCCCGCTACCATCTTGGCCTCCATTACCATGTTCAGTATATTGCCTACAAGTTTCTTTAGGATGCCCTCTCTTGCCACAGTTATCGCATTTTCCATATTTGCATCGCCCGACATGATAACGTAGACAATTGTCGCACTTAGGTAGGATACCCTTGTAGTCTTTTCCCTTTTTGACCTTCTTCTCGTTACTCGCCCGAGTAATCTTTTTGAAATTTGCGAGCTTTCTCTTGTTATCTCCAGATGGCTCTACAGGAGTCTCCTCTTTCTCTTCCATAATGGAAAATTTTCCTAGTCTAACCGCTTCTTCAGTGAGTGCCACGCTTATGTCGATAGCCTCAGTGGTCGTCGAAGGTTTAGATGTTGTTACCAGGCTTAGAATCTGAGGTGCTAATCCCCCTATGAAGCGTTCAACTCTCTTAAACTCTGGTCCCACCAGGAGCGTAGCAACTTGGGATAAATCGCTAAATCTCTGCACATACTCAGCTATCTTGGGTCCTTCCATTTTCAAGTTCCATAGTTCAGTTTCCAACTTCTGGACTTCTACCCTCAAGCAATATCTCTTACGCATCAGTTCTTTCAGTTCGTCCCACGTCAAAGCATACGCAGCGGTCTCGCCCATTGTCTGAATATGAAGGTTCCACCATGACAGAGCCCTATCTACAAATAGTCCTGCTATGTACGTGACCTGATGTTCCGGGGCACATTTGCTCAATCGTAAGACAGAATCCGTTTTCTCAACCCAGCGCACGAAGGCTAAGGCACCCCCGGTGCCGTCGAATTCTCGAGGTTTGTGGTCTAAGAACTGCTTGTAGGTGCAGCCTTCGCTATGTTCGGAGCGAAGGGCCTCGAGCTGTGCAATGGCCTGTGAGATGCGCTCTTGTAGTTCTGCCACTGTTGTTGGCGGAGGGTTGTTGGTAGCGATGTTCCCTTGTATCGACATCTTCTAAGAAGAAGACTGGTTAGGTCAGGTTATATTTGTCCAGGGGACGCATATAGTTGTTTCGAGGTCATATGTACATGCATGTATTTTATATCAACCAATCAAGCAATAGCATAATCATAGCATAACCAAGTAATTTGGTAATTTTGTTTAATGATAGCATAGTAAGCAAACACGTAGTATTATAATTACAGCACACATATGTGGATCAACAATCGTACTTAACGAAGACATAGCGACTGAGCTTTCGTTGGTCATTGTCCACAAGGTGTTGTCGCATGTTTTATGATGATCGGGGCTCTCATTATTCTCCGATCACAATGGTATCGTCTTTCAAAATGTATCACATCAAGAGGGACACAGGGTCACCCTACCCTTGTCCAACAAGTATATCAGTGTATCAAAATCACATAGTCTAAAGTGGTCTTTAAGAGTCTCCACAATCCCGGCTTATCATTAGTGTCTTTACCCCAAATGTAATGCAATCCGCATAATCCAGAAACCACTATAGCGGTGTCTGAGGTGGAGGAGGAAAGAAAAGTAAACTGTTAACATGCGTGGACTTCCTCCTCGGGCTTGTGTACACGTCGAAGTAATTATCTGTTCTGCCGCTCGACAGTAAAGAAATGAGCCTCAATAACCAAGAAGGTGTAATAGCAGCAGGTGAGTGTGCCAAAGGAGACAGTGATGAATGTGGAGGATCAAAGTATACTGGCATAGACAGGGTGGAGGACGTGGTGACAGTTCGAGTTTCAAAACGCTGCGACTTATATCCTCAATCTGTAGCTGATGTTACAGGAGCACTCTTCCCGTGTGTAGCCTCCATAGTGTGAGGGGTGGTAAAAATCAGCATAGTGTATTATAGGGACCATCGAAATGGCTCGTCCAACGATGTAGGGGTGAATGTAGCAAACGGTGCGGCCTGTGAGGTTGGGGAAAATGTTGCTGTAGCAAAAGGATCGTCATGCGGGTGCTGACCTGGAGTACCTTCTCGGTGTGCGGGTATGTCTTTGAAAGAAAGTGATAGGCATGTTGGCGCAATGGACGTCGGTTCCCATAGGAGCAACATCAATGGTGAAGGTGCACGGACGAACGTCTCAACCGATAAGGAGATCATCAGGTGCAGGTACTGGGTCAGGTATAAGGGGTGTGATGTCCGGTATACCAAAAAGAAGCAGGGTCATAATCAAGCGAGGGTGTAGGATCAGCAGACGCAACATCAAGCTGAATCAAAAGGGTGCAGAAGCTAGCTCAGGGGCAGTCTTTGGGTCGTGTAACAGTGTGGTGCCTCGAGCAGGTGATGGTGCAGCAGTCATAACGTCGTCGTCGTCGTCGTCTGTGTCAGTAGTAGAAAGTTGTAATCCGGCCATCTATAAGGCTGCAGATGCCATAGACTCAAAGGAGTCTGAAATCGAGTATATTCTAGGTGCAGAGGATAGCTTGATAACAGGGGTCTCAGAAGTGAAATTTGTAATAACGTTCTCGTCTACCTTTCCATCACCATGGATGTCGTCGGGAGGACTATCAATAGTCATGTCAACGTCATCGACTATTCGTCGAGTAGTCTACCTTCGGAAGGAATGTCCACATGAGGCGTATTTTCGAGGATCGGAGCCATGGTGTGTTCACCATCGGGATGACCAGTGATGAAGTGGTCATGGACTGAAACAAGAGTAATAGGAGGATTCTTGTCAGAGAAGCCTTCAGCAAGGATAAATCACCCCAAAATCTGGTAGTGCGGACTGTTATAAGTCGTCCTTGCCCTTGGTCAGCATATCAGGATCACTCTCAGTGTCTGACGTAAATATCTCCGGCGCAAGTGCAGTTTCATCATTTGTGGCGGTGGCCATAGGGTCATCAATGTTTGACAACCCGCTTTTTGATCAAGGCGACATGTGTATCGGTACATGGTAGTCATAGTATGTATATCCATAGTAATCACTATCGGTTAGCGTATGCAAACAATCACCACATATGCACGTCTATCAATAATCAGCAATTAAGCATGTATGTAGTAATAATGAAAGCATGTAGTCTTCCTAGTCTTCTCCAGACTATCCCACCCAGCCTCTTAGACTGAACTTCCTAGTCTCTCAGACTAACTCCCTGGTCTCTAAGACCAACTCCCTGGTCACTCAGACCAACACCCCAGCCTCTAAGACTAACTCCCTAGTCTCTAAGACCAACTCCCCAGTCTCTAAGACTAACTCCCTGGTCTCTAAGACCAAACTTTCCCAGTCTCTAAGACTAAATCCCTGGTCTCTAAGACCAAACTTTCCCAGTCTCTAAGACTAAATCCCTAGTCTCTAAGACCAAACTTTCCCAGTCTCTAAGACTAAATCCCTGGTCTCTAAGACCAAACTCCCTCAGTCTCTAAGACTGATGTCACACCCCCAAAATCCACCTGCGGAGTATCACCGCTTGGGAGCGTGACTGACCAGGATCAAGCCACCAATCATATAGAACAATGTATAAAGTAAAAGTCATTGCAAATTAACCAAACCAATCCATATGAAAGGTGTTCCAAAACATAAATATGTTATCACTGTTTAGCGGAAGCGTATAAGTAAAACCCAACATAATAAAGTATGAAATGTCATAAGTGTCTAACGAAACAATCACGATCCAAGCCCACAACGACCAGCTCCTCCCTGTGCAAGCTCCATGTATCTAACGACCTGTAAGGCATGTAACAGAGGATCAACAACTAGTTGAGCGAGTTCACAGTTTATAGTTCAGTAATTGTAATAGTATAATAAGCCTTGTGTTCGTTCATTAAGTCATATATCGTATTAGTTCGTATCGCGGCCCTCTAGGCATGTATGCGAAGATTAATGAAAGTTCTCAAGTATTCTAGACTAGGTATATTTGTATCGCGGCCACCCGGCACCTGTGCGATGTTTAGCGTATAGTTCGCAGCCTTCCTAGGCATGTGTGCGAAGATTAGTCATAATATCGCAGCCAACCCTGGCGTGTGTGCGAAGATCAGTCATTTTATCGCAGCTAACCCCGGCGTGTGTGCGAAGATCAGTTCTATAAGTATCACTAGTCTAGTAGTATCTTAACCAATCACCTTCCTCACCCGAGGATCATATCACTACATTCCATTATCTAGAGAAGTACAAGTAAAAAATCCAATCCCATTCCCACCCTGGGAACCCCATGCCTTGGCTGTGTGAACTCACCTTGGTTTGCTCGGTATGTTATTGCTTCTAGGGTTAATTAGTGTTTAAGTCCGTTACTCACGACCTAAGGTATATTGCACATAAATCCAAGATAAGTGCTGACGTTCAATTAAGGTTTACAGGTTCTTGATGTTCAAACAGTAACTTACAGAATCATATCACACAGTAGCATGCAGTTATTGTATCATACAGTATACAGGATTTTGGATTTAGCATCATAGTAAACTCAGACAATAACAGCATCAACACAGGTCATACTAAGCATCATTGCAAAGAAATTCAGACTATTAGCATGCATAAAGGTTGGACTAGCATATTAAACAAGATCGGATCATGTTTAAGATTCAAAGGTCGGACTATATGATATGTATAGAACTCGGACATAGGTGCATATGTTATTAAAGTTCAGACAACATCACATATATATAAAACTCGGACTCACATGCATTATATATATATAAATTCGCACAAAGCTTTTTATAAACAAAACTTCGGACCCCAAGGCTTTTCAAAAGCTCGGACCACTATCCCCTATATAACTCGGACAAGAACAAGGGGGGGGGGTTTAAAACTCGGACAAGGGGGTGGGGGCCTTCACAAGGTCGGACTTCATGTGATGTGTACAAAACTCGGACCAAGATAGGCTTTAAAAGTCGGATTCATATGCATAAGTTACTAAAACTCGGACATGATATATCATATCACAAAGGTCGGATATGTTTGTTATATGTAAAAGTCGGACCTTACAACTTAACAAAAGTCGGACATGATCTCTATAACAAAACTCGGACATCCATGTGTTTCTTTATAAAACTAGGACATGGCATGCCTTCTAAAACTCAGACTATTTCACTTAAGGGTCGGACTAACATATCATTACAAAACTCAGACACGTGATTTCCAGAACTAGTTTACAGAATCGATTGAAACAGTTACGTTCTAACCTTCGTACGATCAAAACCCTAATTCGTGCTTTCATAATGCAGAATCAAATCAATCATCAATAGTTTTGATAAATCAATCATCTAAATCATCAGGCAGCGATTACACAACAATCAACATCAATTCACAATAATCAGAATTCGATAACACAAAATCATTACATGCGAAACTAGGGTTTACATGAATCAATTAATCAACAATTAACAACAAGCAATGATTAATCAATTACCTTGGATTGATTCTAGGTGAATTGAGAGACCAAGATTGATGCAAAAGACTTGTGCCAAAGATGAAGCAAATGATTGTAGGAGATGATCAGAGAATGTGGAAGTACGTGCTTAGTTTCTTTGGTGATGATTAGTGAAAGGGATTAGGGTTAAGAATGATTTTAGTTTCACTAATTACTCTATACATCCCTAAGTATCATTCTTTACATATGCACACCATCTCAAAATAATTCACAGTTTCACCACCAAGTTCATACATTTGACAAATCTTTCATAAGTAACACATAACCATGCACAATATACAATATACTTAACTGAATCAAAACGTTACAGTTTCACAGCAAACTAATTGTGCAAATAAACCACTAAACAAACAATGAACGTGCAATAAATGCGAAAATAGAATCTTGGAAACTCGAGTTGTCACATTATCCCCCACTTGAAAGAAATTTCGTCCCGAAATTTAGCATACGGTTACTGAGGAAGCTAGGTAAGTTGTATCATTTACTGGTTTTCCTAGGGTGTCTCATCATCCCCCCGTTGATTTGGAATTTTGTCCCGAAATTCTGTAGTAGTAGCTTCAGCCTCAGTAGTGGTTGCACGGTTTCCGAATAACTGGGGATACTTGAGTTCCATTTGATTTTCTCGTTCCCAGGTATACTCTGGGCCACGACGGGAGTTCCAACGAACTCGTACAAGAGGGATTCTCGTGTTCTTGAGGACCTTAACATCCCGGTCCGTGATTTCAACTGGTTCCTCGACGAACTGCAACCGCTCGTCGATAGTGAGTTCCTTAAAAGGAACTATGAGGGTCTCATCTGACAGACACTTCTTCAGATTCGACACGTGGAATACGTTGTGAACTGCACCGAGTTCAGCTGGTAGGTTTAGTCTGTAGGCTACCTTGCCTATTCTTTCAGTTATTTCGAACGGTCCAACATACCGTGGATTTAGTTTGCCCCGTTTACCAAAACGAACCACACCCTTCCAGGGTGAGACTTTGAGTAGCACTCGATCCCCAACTTGGAACTCGAGCGGTTTTCTGCGTTTATCAGCATAGCTTTTCTGGCGATCACGAGCTGCCGCCATGTGTTGTCGTATTTGTGCAATCTTTTCCGTTGCGTCCACTATAAGCTCTGGACCCGTGATTTGACTATCCCCCACCTCTGCCCAACAGAGAGGTGACCGGCATTTACGCCCGTACAATGCCTCAAATGGAGCGGCTTGTATGCTGGTGTGGTAACTGTTATTGTACGAGAACTCCACTAAAGGGAGATGTTTTTCCCAGCTGTTGCCGAAGTCGATAACGCAAGCTCGAAGCATGTCTTCGAGAGTCTGGATCGTGCGCTCAGACTGCCCATCCATCTGAGGATGATATGCTGTGCTCATGTCTAACCGTGAGCCAAAAGATTTGTGCATCGCTTGCCATAGCTCTGACGTGAGTCGTGCATCCCGATCCGAAATGATGGAGGTGGGCACCCCGTGCCTCGAAACAACTTCTTTAAGATAAACGTCTGCGAGAGTGGAGAACTTATCCGTTTCCTTAATAGCCAAGAAATGAGCAGACTTGGTGAGTCGATCCACGATCACCCATATAGTATCATTCCCACGCTGAGATCTGGGTAGGCCTGTAACAAAATCCATGGAAATTTCTTCCCATTTCCAATGTGGTACCTTGGGTTGCTGAAGTAGGCTCGCTGGTTTCTGATACTCCACTTTGACTTTTGCACATGTCAAACACTTGCCGACGTAAGTCGCGATGTGGGCTTTCATGCTAGGCCACCAATATGTTGTTTTGAGATCGTGGTACATTTTATCCGACCCTGGATGTACCGAGTAGCGAGACTTGTGTGCTTCATCCATCACAAGCTCTCGTAAACCGCCATAAAGTGGGACCCAAATACGCCCCGTTACATAGTAGGCGCCGTCTTCCTTTTGTTCCATTCGTTGCCTTGAGCCGCGTAAGGCTTCAGCCTTGTCGTTTTCAGGTTTCAATGCTTCCACCTGAGCATCTCGTATCTGTGCAGGAAGATCAGACTGAATGGTGAGCTGCAAAGCTCGTACACGCCTAGGTAAAGTATCTTTTCGACTGAGAGCGTCAGCCACAACATTGGCTTTGCCTGGATGGTACTTGATGGCGCATTCGTAATCATTAAGTAACTCGACCCATCGTCGGTGACGCATGTTCAATTCCTTCTGCTTGAAGATATGCTCGAGACTCCTGTGATCGGTGTAAATAGTGCACTTGGTACCGTACAGGTAGTGTCGCCATATCTTAAGCGTAAAAACAACAGCTCCCAGCTCTAAATCGTGCGTCGTGTAATTCCGTTCATGAACTTTGAGTTGCCGCGAGGCGTAGGCAATAACTTTATCACGCTGCATCAATACACAACCAAGCCCGTGTATCGATGCGTCACAATAGACCACAAAATCATCCGTGCCCTCTGGCAATGAAAGAATAGGTGTGCTGCATAGTCTATCCTTCAGATACTGAAAAGCCGTTTCTTGTGTATTACCCCAACGATAGGTAACACCTTTCTGTGTCAACATAGTAAGCGGCTGTGCGATCTTGGAAAAGTCTTTAATGAATCGTCTGTAGTACCCCGCCAAACCCAAGAATTGGCGTATTTCCGTTGGTGTTCGCGGTGCAGGCCAGTTTCTGATCGAATCTACCTTGGATGGATCGACATGAATCCCATCCCTGTTCACCACATGGCCTAAGAAGTGGACTTCACGAAGCCAGAAGTCGCATTTTGAAAACTTGGCATACAGTTGTTCCTTTCGAAGTAGTTCCAAGATAAGACGTAAGTGCTGCTCGTGTTCCTCCTGACTCTTGGAGTAGATCAGAATGTCGTCGATGAAAACAATGACGAATTTGTCTAGGTAGGGTTTGCACACCCTGTTTATAAGATCCATGAAAACTGCAGGCGCGTTCGTAAGCCCGAATGGCATGACAAGAAACTCGTAGTGACCATAGCGAGTTCTGAATGCGGTCTTGGAGACGTCCTCATCCCGGACTCTCAGCTGGTGGTAACCGGACCTAAGGTCGATCTTGGAGTAGTAACTCGACCCTTGCAACTGGTCGAATAAGTCGTCAATACGAGGAAGTGGATAGCGGTTCTTCACTGTGACCTTGTTCAGTTCGCGGTAATCAATGCACATCCTGAAAGTGCCATCCTTCTTTTTCACGAATAATACTGGAGCTCCCCAAGGCGAAGAGCTTGGACGAATGAAGCCCTTATCCAAGAGCTCTTGTAGTTGCTTTGACAGTTCCTCTAGTTCAGTTGGAGCTAAACGATACGGTGCTCGAGCTATGGGTGCTGCTCCTGGAGCGAGCTCGATTTGAAATTCGACTTGGCGATGAGGCGGTAGACCAGGTAAATCTTCAGGAAACACTTGAGGAAAATCGCGTACAACTAGAATATCTTCTATTCTTTTCTCTTTCGTCGATGCATCAGTAACTAATGCCAAAATGGCAATGTGCCCCTTTCGTAAACATTTCTGAGCCTTCAAGAAAGAGATGATGCCAACCACAGCACCACTCTTGTCGCCTTGAACTTCGAGGGGTTCTTTCCCCGAACGAGGAATACGAATAATCTTCTCCTTACACAAGATCTCTGCTTGCTGCTTGGATAACCAATCCATGCCGATGACGATGTCGAAACTACCCAGAACTATAGGAATAAAATCGATGGAGAAAGCTTGACCAGCGAGGATAAGATTACAACCCTGAACTATATGTGTTGCTTCTAGACTTTTACCGTTAGCTAATTCTACGATATGTTTGGTATTTAGGGGAGTTGGTGCACGTTTTAACATTTGGCTAACTTTCAAAGACACATAGCTTGTATCCGCACCCGAATCAAACAATACAGTAACATAAAAGTCGTCAAGAAGAAACTTACCCATGACTACGTTGGGATCATTTCTGGCATCACCCTGCCCCAACACAAATGCACGACCCCTTGCTTCGTTTCCGTTGTTGTTCCCACCATTGTTGTTGTTGTTGCCATTTCCCTGATTGTTGTTATTGTTGCGATTCTGGTTCTGGTTTAACTGGGGGCAATCACGCTTGAAATGACCTTCAGCCCCACACTGAAAACATCCCCTGTTGCCCCGCTGTTGCTGCTGCTGATGCTGGTTCTGTGGAGCTGGTGGTGGGTGTTGCTGATTCTGATTTGCAGGTCGCGAACTCCTGCAGTCTTTAGCTTCATGCCCTATCTTGAGGCATCTCTGACAACGCTCCTTACGACACCGTCCACTGTGGTGCCTATTGCACTATTACACAATGGGTGAATTCCCAGATATCCACCCTGCCCCTGATTGCCTGAGGAGTGCTGACTGGGACTCTGATAACTGTCAGTCTTTCGCTGCTGAACCTGTGACTGAACTGAAGCTGAACCATTAATGGAATCCCCATCCCATTTTCTTTTATTGTCACTGGGAGTAGCAGAAGTAGTAACAGCAGTAGTGGTAGCACTGATGCGTTTTGGCAGCTTGTTCTGTTCCACTGCCTGATCCGTAATACGATGAGCAAGGCGCTGAATAGCCTGGATATTATCAAGATTAGCCGATGTCACATGGCTCTGAATCTCTGGCGCTAACCCCTTGAGATACAACTCAATGCGCTTGACTGGAGGGTCCACCATAGTTGGACACAGCACGGCCAGTTCGTTTGACCTCTTGGTATAAGCTTCAATTTCTGACCCAGTCATTTTCAAATGGTAGAACTCATCTTCTAACTTGTGAATATCTTCCCGTGTGCAGTATTCCCTTTTGATCAATTCCTTGAAATCATTCCAAGGGGTGGCGTTAGCAGCTGCGAACCCTAAGATCTGCACTTGCGCGTTCCACCAAGTTAACGCGATTCCTTCCAATGTACCAGTGGCGTACTTGACCCTGCGAGCCTCAGGGCATTCACACATTTTGAATACTGACTCAAGCTTCTCAAACCAATGGAGGAGTCCCACTGCCCCCTCGGTGCCACTGAATGAGCTTGGACGACAGTCCATGAAGTTCTTGAAAGTGCAGACAGGCTGCTGAACGTGTTGACCTAATGTGTAAGAACAGAATGAGGTTAAACATAAGAGTTGGTTTTAGGAACGTAGGATCTAAAGATCCTAGGATGAGTTACGACTGCAGGGTATACCTCCTGCGTTTGCAGCTGCAAGTGCCGCAGCAACTTGTTCATTGATAAGAGCCATCATCTGGGCTTGAGTCATGTTAATGCGTCCAGCCATTGTTCTTCATAGTAAAAGTAGTGTAAGTGAGAATGGTTCGCAAGTAGTGCGATGACAGAAGAGTGTAAGCACACGAGTGTTCTCAAGCAATAACAAATAGTGAGCAAGGTAATTTAAGCATACTACAAGCAAAGTTCTATGCAATTCTAGCATGTAGGCAATAAACATAAACCTTATTACCTAGGATGTTGAGTCTTGCACGTGGAGCGAAGCGTCGTTGTGGATCGTTGAGAGCACTGTTCTGGTTATAGTCTGGTTTTAATAAAAATGTTTTTCCCATATTAAAACTAAGTTCTCTATAACCAATGGCTCTGATACCAATCTGTCACACCCCCAAAATCCACCTGCGGAGTATCACCGCTTGGGAGCGTGACTGACCAGGATCAAGCCACCAATCATATAGAACAATGTATAAAGTAAAAGTCATTGCAAATTAACCAAACCAATCCATATGAAAGGTGTTCCAAAACATAAATATGTTATCACTGTTTAGCGGAAGCGTATAAGTAAAACCCAACATAATAAAGTATGAAATGTCATAAGTGTCTAACGAAACAATCACGATCCAAGCCCACAACGACCAGCTCCTCCCTGTGCAAGCTCCATGTATCTAACGACCTGCAAGGCATGTAACAGAGGATCAATAACTAGTTGAGCGAGTTCACAGTTTATAGTTCAGTAATTGTAATAGTATAATAAGCCTCGTGTTCGTTCATTAAGTCATATATCGTATTAGTTCATATCGCGGCCCTCTAGGCATGTATGCGATGATTAATGAAAGTTCTCAAGTATTCTAGACTAGGTATATTTGTATCGCGGCTACCCGACACCTGTGCGAAGTTTAGCGTATAGTTCGCAGCCTTCCTAGGCATGTGTGCGAAGATTAGTCATAATATCGCAGCCAACCCTGGCGTGTGTGCGAAGATCAGTCATATTATCGCAGCCAACCTTGGCGTGTGTGCGAAGATCAGTTCTATAAGTATCACTAGTCTAGTAGTATCTTAACCAATCACCTTCCTCACCCGAGGATCATATCACTACATTCCATTATCTAGAGAAGTACAAGTAAATAATCCAATCCCATTCCCACCCTGGGAACCCCATGCCTTGGCTGTGTGAACTCACCTTGGTTTGCTCGGTATGTTATTGCTTCTAGGGTTAATTAGTGTTTAAGTCCGTTACTCACGACCTAAGGTATATTGCACATAAATCCAAGATAAGTGTTGACGTTCAATTAGGGTTTACAGGTTCTTGATGTTCAAACAGTAACTTACAGAATCATATCACACAGTAGCATGCAGTTATTGTATCATACAGTATACAGGATTTGGGATTTAGCATCATAGTAAACTCAGACAATAACAGCATCAACACAAGTCATACTAAGCATCATTGCAAAGAAATTCAGACTATTAGCATGCATAAAGGTTGGACTAGCATATTAAATAAGCTCGGATCATGTTTAAGATTCAAAGGTCGGACTATATGATATGTATAGAACTCGGACATAGGTGCATATGTTATTAAAGTTCAGACAACATCACATATATATAAAACTCGGACTCACATGCATTATATATATATATATATATATAAATTCGCACAAAGCTTTTTATATACAAAACTTCGGACCCCAAGGCTTTTCAAAAGCTCGGACCACTATCCCCTATATAACTCGGACAAGAACAAGGGGGGGGGGGGTTTAAAACTCGGACAAGGGGGTGGGGGCCTTCACAAAGTCGGACTTCATGTGATGTGTACAAAACTCGGACCAAGATAGGCTTTAAAAGTCGGATTCATATGCATAAGTTACTAAAACTCGGACATGATATATCATATCACAAAGGTCGGATATGTTTGTTATATGTAAAAGTCGGACCTTACAACTTAACAAAAGTCGGACATGATCTCTATAACAAAACTCGGACATCCATGTGTTTCTTTATAAAACTCGGACATGGCATGCCTTCTAAAACTCAGACTATTTCACTCAAGGGTCGGACTAATATATCATTACAAAACTCAGACACGTGATTTCCAGAACTAGTTTACAGAATCGATTGAAACAGTTATGTTCTAACCTTCGTACGATCAAAACCCTAATTCATGCTTTCATAATGCAGAATCAAATCAATCATCAATAGTTTTCACAAATCAATCATCTAAATCATCAGGCAGCGATTACACAACAATCAACATCAATTCACAATAATCAGAATTCGATAACACAAAATCATTACATGCGAAACTAGGGTTTACATGAATCAATTAATCAACAATTAACAACAAGCAATGATTAATCAATTACCTTGTATTGATTCTAGGTGAATTGAAAGACCAAGATTGATGCAAAAGACTTGTGCCAAAGATGAAGCAAATGATTGTAGGAGATGATCAGAGAATGTGGAAGTACGTGCTTAGTTTCTTTGGTGATGATTAGTGAAAGGGATTAGGGTTAAGAATGATTTTAGTTTCACTAATTACTCTATACATCCCTAAGTATCATTCTTTACATATGCACACCATCTCAAAATAATTCACACTTTCACCACCAAGTTCATACATTTGACAAATCTTTCATAAGTAACACATAACCATGCACAATATACAATATACTTAACTGAATCAAAACGTCACAGTTTCACAGCAAACTAATTGTGCAAATAAACCACTAAACAAACAATGAACGTGCAATAAATGCGAAAATAGAATCTTGGAAACTCGAGTTGTCACAACTGATTCCCTCAGTCTCTAAGACTGAACCTCCCTCAGCCTCTAAGGCTGAACCTCCCTCAATTTCTAAGATTGAATCCCTCAGTCTCTAAGACTGATCCTCCCTCAGCCTCTAAGGCTGAACTATAACCATAAATTTTGGAATGTGTATTTGTGCCTTTTTGTTTGTAAAAGTGTTTGTTCCCTGGATCTGGGCGTTTTGTGTATGCAATGAAAACATGATTGTAAAAGCGTTTTCGTGAGAGCCCTATTGATCGTAGTCTAGACTCGAGAATGAATCCTAGTTCGCTACGAACGAAGCTCTGATACCAAGCTGTTACACCCTGACTTTTGCGGAAGCGTGATTATGGTGTGACTTACTTGTTATCATTGCATTCAACCACAACAAATAACTATATGATAAACCATAGATTTGTCATCCATTAAATAAGTTTAAAACATTACAACAATGCAGACTCCGAATTCAAGTTTTACAAACCGTACAAATTGTTTATGAGTTCATTAAGGACTCGTCAAAAGATATTTAATAACACCAAGGTTTGGATAACGTGTCTCGTCCAGGAATAAGACACATTTAACTAAATCAAAGACCATGGATGACAGCTTTATTCTTAACGCAGCTTAAAAACTTCCAATGCCCGACAGATCCACTTATAAATTCCCTGAAATACATGTAGTTTGAAAAATCAACAAAAAGTTGAGCGAGTTCATGTGTATGTCTGTGAGTATAAACCTTTGAAATATGTCTTGTATGTATAAAAGTCCCTGGTATGTAGCAATAAGGAAAAAGAGATCACCAATGGTTTGCAAGGCCATTGATATATGTGACGTGATGCAGGAAGACTCAAACCTAGCAAACTTTGTCAGGAAGACATAGTCACCTCATGGTCCACTCAGCGGACTCAGGAGTGGGGCTCGCTACACCCGAATAGATCTATCACTATTGTCCCTCTGTCCTACGACGAGGATTAATGGCCTTAAGTGTCATACCCACCACTCACATGATCTAAGTAGTTAACCCTCCTTAAGCTAACCATACCATGTATAAAATGTCTGTAATAATTGTAACATGTATTTCACCCCCGAAGTATAAAACTGAAAACAGTTAAGAGAAAAGGGGGACATGAACTCACAGTATTGCGTCTTCTATGCTCGTAACTCAAAGCTTCCTCTAGAACGCACGACTACCTACATGCGTACTATGGTCTGTTAGACGAGCGGGTCGTGTCTTGTCTTAGTATTGACTAGTGCCTTTGAGTTACGTTTTTAAAGTGTTTTTAATATATTTGTAATAATACTTCTCAAGTAGTGTTATTCACATTTCCTTCCCAAGGATGGGAGTATCTCATACTTGTGTATTTGTATTCTTGCATTGGTATATCTTGCCATGTATTGGCGTCGTATTCCGGTGTATTATTCCAAATAAAAATACGTCAATATACTCCCAATATATATTTCCAAAACACTTATATTTTCAAGTCCCACTTAAGAAAATATATAATAACTCATTTTGTCCCAAAAATAATGTATCGTCCTATATATTTTCCCAAAATCATATATATTCTAATATGCTAAGAAAATATATTTTAACTTCTTTCATTTCCAAAATAGTATTTACCAAAAATATATAGTAACGGTGTCTTCCGTAATATTTCATAAGTTACGTTTTGCGTTAGGTTTCACAATGACCAGTGTGTAACTTAAATATTTATTCCTTGTAATTTTTGGTATAATTTTGGAGTTGTAATTGTCATGGAAATTTGTAAATTATATTATTTTACCCTAAAATAATATAACTATTTCACAAAATAACAAATATTCACACAAGTGTCTTAGTGTAAAGTATATATTCTATATATATATATATATATATATATATATATATATATATATATATATATATATATATATATATATATATATATATATATATATATATATATATATATATATATATATATATATATATATTTAACCATTTTCATGTATAAAACCAACCTCCGATACTTGTATTTTGTTACAAAAATTATGGCGAGTTTTGTGTTTGAAAAATATAGTCTAAAATATACTAGTAAACACTTGTCTAGAAAATATTTACTAAGTGTTAGGATTTTCGGAAAATTTCCCCATGGTCTCCTTTGTAAATGGAGATGTCCATGCTAAATAGCATATCATTTTTTTTAACATATATCCCGTTAGGTCATTCTCACATAACCAACCCGACATTTAGACATGCAAAATACTACTTATGTCGTTTCAGCTTTAATGTTCAAAACCAGACTGTTTTCGAGCATTTTATTAAAATAGTTAACTCATTCCAAAAATTCTAAAATTCTTACAGAATGTCCTATATGATCCATATATTATTGTGTAAAAATATTGGGGTCCAGTTCACTAGCAATATTTTATAGAAAATCATTTACCGGACTACAATCAGATTTGTCACTTTCTGACTGCAGTCTACGGAATAATTCACTAAAAATTAATCGTAAGTCCGATTGACGAAATTCCAGTTGGTGGATCACCATGACAACAGTGACCATCTACCGAAAAAATTCCATGGGCTAATTCTACTAATTTTTTAAGTTATGACTCTGAATACAACACACTTTTTCTGCAGTAAAAACACAGCTTAAGCTGCTGTCCAAAAACAGACCTTTAAAGATAGTAAACGACCTCGAAAAATTACTATTCCAGTGCCATTTGATCCGTTTTTCAAAAATACATAACTTAGGCTTCAGAAAATCAGTTTTTCAATTTATAATGATCCAGTTACAGCCAGTTGAAGTTGGCTGAAAATGCTAATCAGCATGCTTTTTAGAGTGTAAATGTTACTAAAACGCGTCAACAATTGTTCTAACAACAAGTTTATCGAGAAATCAATGATCAAACAACATGCATGCTTATACCAAATTAATCCAACCAGATTTTATGTATGTTTATGTCTATTTTCTAGTTCATTCTCTTTTATGTTCTTGTGTTAAACTTCAAACAACAATCTTTCGAACAATCAACGTAGAAGTGATTCAAGAGTTAAATTGAAGACTTACAACTAGCACATGGGCTAGGGATGAACTTGTGAACAAGGTATGATGATGAAAATGGCGTGAGAATGCAAGGGGTGATGTTTCTTCAAGACTCCAAGCTCCAAGCTTCACAAGGTTCCTTCTATCACTTGTTTTGGACTTGAAAATGAATCAAAGGAGTGAATGTTGAAGACTTGAAGTGATGGTGGTGGTGGTGGATGTATGCAGCCAAGAGGGAGAGAGAGAGTGAGCTTGAGGGAGGTGAAATGAACTTGTGAAGGTTGTGATGATATAAGATTTCTTGGAACTCACATGGCCACCCTACCTAATCCTAAAGGAATGATTGCATAGATTCTTGGCCAACAACAATTAAGGAAATAAAAAAATAAAATCCAAGAATATATGGTGATGATGATGACCGAGATTTGCTAGGGGGGGGGGTAATTTGTAAAATTTGATAATTAGTGGGTAAATAATTAGGAGGTTAAGGGTATTTTCTAAAGTAGTAAGTGTATGACATATTTCTATAGTGTGTTGGGATTTTTGGAACCATTATTAGTTAAAAATAATAAAATAATGTTTCTGACAAAATTTTGGTGTCCCGGGTAATGTCCGGTTGTTCGGTCAAGTACCGTTCCGTTAAAGTGTTAAATTGTACCGTATAGTGTCTTTTATGCATCTTTTTGTAACGAAATTAATTCCAACACTTAGGAAAGCATTCAGGACCATTTAGTCATTTCTCTGTATAATACGAGTATGTTAAAAGTTGAATTGTTGCTGAAAATGCAGAATTCTGTACTTGAAATGAGTTTTAGGCACTTTCCGGCACTCAAACTATCACCTAGTAACACAGTCTTATGGTCCTCACTTCCCTACACCCATACTGGTATAGTACATTGTCCCTGGCCCATACCGGGTCTCAAAACACTGTCTGTCTATGTACTGGCACTGTCAGTATATTTCTGAGTTATCCGCTAACTGTGTTAACTTTGCTTTGTGCATCAAGCATGTCACTAAAGTTTGTATGTAATGAGTGGAGTGACAGTATGTAGTGTGATGCATATGTATGTAAGTTACAGAAATCAGAAAGCAGTTTACGTCATCAGTTGTAATCAAGCACAGCCATTAAGCACGTAATTAAGATTAATTAATTGTACGGATACATGCAAATTTGACGGTTATCACAGCGGATTCATGACTTCTTTTCTCAACCAGGTTAGTATCCTTGAGCTATATCCTGCACCATACGCTGGTTACAAATGTTCATTAAGACTAATACATGTTTTCTTATTTTGCAGGGTCTCGAACGTCTGGTTCATTTATACCAGGAATCCTGTGGGCTCAACAAGACGCTCGAGTCCAAGCTGAAGAAAGCCGAGGTCACCATTTCCGACCAGGGCGTGATTGCTGCTGCCAAATCCCAGCATTACGAGGATAAGTTCAAGGCTATGACCTAGGAACACCAGGCCGCTCTCAACAAAGCCGTCCTTGAGGCCCAAGCTGATCTTGACGCTGCCCATGCTCAACATGAATGAGATACGATCAGCTACCGGGAAGGCCTTAAAAGTTCTGTCGTTACTTCCCTTCTCCAAGATAGGCTAAAGATGGCTCGCGAAGCCAAGGCACTGGGCTTCGAATGCCCTTCTTGGGATATCAATGCCTGGGAAACAAAGTTAAGGAGTCTTGGCAGCAATACTGTTAAACCTGCAGCTGAAGGATCTTCAAAGGCGGTTGAAAAACTAACTGATGCTGAGAAGGATGCTCAAAATGATCCTGAACGGATGCTGTCGAAAATGCCATGAACGAAGAAGGCGCTGCCTCCTAAAACTTATCCCTTTCTTTTTCTTTCTATATATTGATTGTTATGGTTTGTTGAACAATTTTCATTTGAATTTAACCAATTAGATAACCAAAGGTGGATGGATCCTAGGTTTTAGGATGAAACCTTTGGTTATCAACTAGTATCGCTTATAATACCATCTTTTGACTTACTTGCTGTTGTTACACATTGCTTAGTTTAGACATCAATTTTGCAAAATTAGTGCAACCATTTTTGTAAATATCCTGATTAATATTTTCAGTGATATCCTGCAAAGACTTTCGTTAAGCAGGGTTTTTCAAAATTTCAAACAATTCAGATAAAGTCTTTAAAGGAAAAAGGTAGTTTACTAAGAATTTATAAACCTTGCTTCGATAATAGATGATTGTCATAAATTCAATTTTGACTTTCAATCCAGGTATTATATCCCAAATATTGCAATCAAATATCCCAAAACATATCCCGAAAACAGATTTTGAGAATATATCCTAAGGATATGTCCTAATCAGGATATTTAAACCTTAAACATAGTTTCAAAAGTTCCAACAACTTATGTAAGGTTCACAAAGGAAAGATCATACCAGGAATAGAGTGTAACCCTAGTATCAAACTCCAATCCTTTTGCAACTTCTTCCACTAAGATGTCCCCAGTTTTAGTACACTAGGTTCAAATTTGATTCTCTGAGCCTTGCACAATCGCCTTGGGAGGAATGTCCCTTGTGCACAAAGTCTTCAAACACTTAGAAATTTTTTAAACATTAGTTTCAACTATTCGAATAGTTCCTGTGTCATAGGGGTAAAACCCAAAAATATACTGGAGATAAATCCTTAGTGTTCCGGGGAAAATCCCATAGGTATCTTGGGGAAAATCCCATATTTTCTTGCGCTACAGGCGGGAATGTATAAACTCCAAGACTTAGAAAGGTGACAACCTTTAAACCTTAGAGAGTATGAAAATACCCTTTCGCGAGAGAGGGTGATCAATCCTCATATACCGTTAGGATCCAGGATATAGCCAACAGTGATGAAATTGTCAGCCACTTTTACATGAACTGGTCCGGCCACCTTGAACTATCCCTGGATAACTTGCGCTCCAGGCGGGGTGTTTAAACCCAATTCGTGAGATAGGTGAATACCTTTAAACCTGAGAAGGGATCAGGATCCCTTAAACGTAAGAGAGGGGGCCAATCCTCTAATCTTTCGAAGTATCCTGAGTGCGTATCCTGGAGCTATATCCCGAAGCATATACTGCAAAACAACTGTAAACTAAGGTGGGTGTTAGCCTGGCTAACACCCCTCCGATGCTTAAGTCAGTAATGGGTTAAAAGAATAAACAACATTAAAATAAAAGAGACAGAATCCATACCATCCTGAGTTAGAATTTAAATTCCAAACTCACTTGAAATAGAACTTTAGATGTATAGCATTCCAGGATCTTGGTAGCATATCCACCTCCATATTCTTGAGTCGGTATGCTCCTTTTCCTGATTCCGATTCAATCTCGTAGGGTCCTTCCCATTTCGGAGCCAACTTTCCATCTGCAGGATTAGTAGTATTCTGAAAAGCCTTTATCAATACCCAATCTTCAACCTGGAACCTTCTAGTCCTTATATTCTTGTTATATGCTTTAGATATCCTCTGTTGATATGCTGCCATCCTTAGCCTTGCTGCGTCTCTTGTCTCATCAATAGTATCCAATTCCTGGCACAGGACTTCAGGATTTTGCTCAGGATCCCGGAGGCTGGATCTTGCTGTAGGTATTACCATTTCTGTCGGGATCACCGCTTCTGCTCCAAATACCAAGGAAAACGGGGTTTGGCCAGTTGCACTTTTCACCGTCGTCCAATCAGGCCATAAAACAAAGGGTAGTTCTTCTGCCCATCTTCCCTTCTTAGCTCCAAGCCTTTTCTTCAAATTGTTGACAATTATCTTGTTTGAGGATTCCGCTTGTCCATTCTCTTGAGGATGTCCTGGTGTGGATGTGATCATTTTGATTCCCCAACTCTTGCAAAAGTCAGTAGTCCTTTTACTTATAAATTGAGATCCATTGTCACAAATAATCTCAGCTGGTACAGGATATGTAATATTAGTATTTGGGTCCCTTTTGGTATCCTGACTGATGATCCCAGATTTGCCAAGGCATCAGCTTCAGCATTATCCTCTCTTGGTACCTGTTCAAGTGTAAAAACATCGAAATATCCTGCTAATTTTTTGACAATTTCAAGATATTCAGCTAATTTTTCACCTTTTACTGCAGAAGATCCATTAAAATGATTACTGATTAACAAGGAATCGACAAATACTTGTAAACTCTTGATATTCATGCTCTTAGCCAATTCTAATCCTGCAATTAAAGCTTCATATTCTACTTCATTATTAGTGGCAGGAAACTCACATCTAATAGCCTGGGGTAATATGTCCCCCTGTGGCGATTTTAGTAGTATACCCAAACCTACACCTCTTACGTTAGATGCACCATCAGTATATAGCGTCCAGGATTCTAAATTTTCTCCTAGTTGTTGTACTTCTAAGTCTACTTCATTTTGAATATCACTACTGAAATCAGCCACAAAGTCTGCTAAAGCCTGAGACTTTATGGCATTTCTAGGTTCATATACTATATCAAAGGCACTTAATTTTACTGACCATTTGGCCATCCTTCCTGACATCTCGGGTTTCCTAAGCACATTTTTAACAGGATAGTTGGTTTTAACATGAATCCTATGTGTTTCAAAATAGTGTCTAAGTTTTGTTGATGCCATAACTAGGGCTAGTATCAATTTCTCTAAATGAGAATATCTAGTTTCAGCATCTAATAAACTTTTACTAACATAAAAGACAGGATACTACTGACCTTCATGATCCTTTACAAGGACATTGTTTTGGTCAAAAATCACACAAGGATAATGCAACCAAACTCTATGTAAACGGGGAATGATGCTTGGTATGATGAACAAAGTAAAGGATTACTTAAATGTAAAATGCACAAGTGACACAAGGATTTATACGAGGAAAAAGCCCTTGATCCATGAATGATCTCCGGCATAAAAAACCTCGGGTGATGGGAACTACCGATCACCAAACTTCAATATAACAAATAATGGTTACAACTTCGGATGGTAACGAGCTAGGTACAAGGATCACTATAGTATCGTATGCTAAAGCGTGTGAGAAATGTGTCGTCCCTTCCGAATGTTCAAGAGTGCCATTTATACAAGTGTGTGTGGTTCTATTTTAGGCAAATCACCTAACTACTAGCTCGTTACCCCTTTAGAAATAGAAGTAAATTTAGCCTAAATAATCGCCCTTGAATTGTGCTGAGTTTCCATATTTGCCATAACGTCCATCTTTGATTATGCATGTGCGAGATTATCGTGACAGATTCCTTGTTTACGTTGCTAAGACCGGATCCAACTCGTAATTCCTGCAAGATAATATTAAGTCCAAAGAGAACAGTCGTTAGTATGAGGATCCTTGGAATGATCCGTGATCCTGATCCTGGAGCTCCTCTGAGGATCACTATCTGCCAAAGAAACAAGGATCACTTGTTAGGATCACATGTTAGGATCATATGTAAGGATCATAGGTCATAAAAATCCAGCCCTAACAATTGCCCCCAAAATATAAGGAGTATTTATGTAATATAAACGAGTTATATTTTGCTGAATCTTATCTCTAACTATCTCAACGGATATATAGCCGTTAAGGTGGAACTATCCGTTATGGTCTGACGTCATGGAGGTGACAGCCCTGCACAATCATGATTATAAATAGAAATAGGGATAGGATCGAATGCATTTAAATTCAAAGCAACTCCCTTTATAACCGTATTCAGAAGATCAACCAGGTATTCTCCTTTTCATCTTCTTCTCTCTTGCTCTGTTTTTCTTCTTCTTCTATTCTTCTGTAAAAGATGTTGCTCCGGAACTCTCCATGTAAGGATCCTAAGAAGAACAGTCCCTTAAAGGGTCAAGGGATCATCAAAGATTCCCCCACCGAGAGGTGTTGCTTCACCGACCCTCAAATCGATAAAATCCGTCATTGTTTCCCGCCGGAAACCCTTTTCAAGTCTTTTAGTCCTACCGCTCTGAGTGATTTTATCTCTGAGACTTGGGTAGCTTTCCCGGTCACTCCTTTCTTGATAGGATATTCGTATCCTTTTCCTCAATTCACCCAATCTTTTTTCTCCCTTACCGGCATCTGCTATATCCAGGCTATGCCGATGATCTGGAGAGTGTTATACACCCTTGAAAGGATCATTGAGCAAGAGGGGATTGACCTTGGTATGGCGGAGTTGGGTGAGATGTATGATCTTACGACTTTTGGATCCCACCGATATTTGTTCAAGCGAAAAGCTGGAGAGGATCACCCTGTTTTCAAAGTGACCAAAAATGACACGAACTGGAAGCGACAATTCTTTTTTGTTAGGAGAGATTCCATCCCTAATGGGAAGGATTTACCCAAGGAGTGGGCTACCCATGGTAGGATAGAGGATCCTGGAAGGATCACCATAGAACTTGTTCCTTAAGATAAGGATCACTAACATTTTCTTGTTTATTGTGCAGCTATATCCGTTGCTCATCTTAGGTTGACTCCTGCTGCAAAAGAGAGACTCTTGGCCTTTAGGAAGCTTGATCCGGAGACAAGAACTTTTCAGGTTGCCATCCAGGATTCTCAAGAAGTATCCTCTGCCTCTGTCACAATGTCAAGTAAGTATCCTCATTTGAAAAGCAATTCTATGTAGGATTTTCAAGTTTAATTAGAATACTTATCTTATTTTGGTTGTGTAGGTGCTGGGAAATCCTCTAAGTCTGCTTCCAAGTTCGGTATTGCTGATCTTACTAATGTCAAATCTGCAAGGAAGAAGACTCCTGCTGCTAGCCCAAGTGCGTCCGCCCCTAAAGCACCTATTAGGGGAAAAGGAAAGAAGAGAAAGGCCTCTGAAGCCGAGGATCTCCAAGGTCTGCCCCTGCTCTGCCAACAGTTTCTGGATTACGTCAACGAGGTAAGGATCACTGCCCCTGTTTGTGTATCCTGACAGTTTTGAGGATTACTTGTTTCTGATGTTATGCCTTGTCTTCCTTGCAGAAATTTGCTGAGATAGAGACGTATGTTGGCCACGTCAAGGATCAAGACCGCCAGATTGCTGACCTCCAACAAGTGGGTGTGCTGAAGGATCTTAAGATAGCTGATCTTGAGAAGGAGCTCCGGGCCACTAAGGATGATGCTGCCAGGATGCTGATCAATTTTGATTATGAAAAGCATGAGATCACCCAGGATGCCAAGGTCTCTGCTGCAATAACCATGTATAAGATCCAGCTGCAGATGGCTATGGAGGCTCAGGATCCTGCCTTCGACAAGAGCACATGGGATGTAGAGGGTTGGAAGGCGAGGCTGGCAGAGTTGGAGGATGATGAAGAAGCTGAGGAGGTCCCGATGCTTGAGGGTGGAGATGCTGGCAAGGATCAGGGTGGAGAGGCAAGTGGAGCCGGTGGTGATGGTGCAGCGAAGGATTGAGCTGCAGGATTGGACGATGAAGGAAACTTCTAGAGATAGCCGGAGCCCAATTTTTTTGTTTGGTGGTTGTGATGTTTTAAAACAATTATGGTCTGTATTTGAACAATAGTTTAGGGTTGAGGATCCAGGATCCTGTGAACAATAGGTAGGATTACAAATGGTGGAGGGATCCTCTGTTTGGGGGATGAAGCCATTGTGATCCTGCCGCCTTTCAATTTCCTGCATGCCATGACCGCACAAACAATGGACACCCGTTGCCAACCCATGTGGACGGGCCACGTTTTGCTGGTAGAAACGTGGGTTGGCAATTTTGACAACTTTGAAGGGTTTTAAACCTTTGTTAATAAAATAACTCTTAATCTTTTTGGCTTATCTCGTATTGTTATCCTTTTAATTTCCAATACATATTTGTTTGAGCAAGAAAAGTTAAGCAAATTATGTTTAAGAAATTTATGATATGATCCTAGATCAAATATCCTATAATCGAAAATTTTCAAAGTAGTTTATTTTAAGGATCATAGGTTCAGTTGTCAAAGTCTATGGGTTATTCAAAATAATGAATAAAATTGAAAATAGTTAAGGATCATACCTGAGGATCCAAGTTAGGATCCTAACTTTTAATCAGGATAACCATAAGTGAAGCTTTAATGGATACTAAGGATTAAGGATCCTTAATTGTTTAACTTCGAGGACCTGAAGAATAGAACATAACTTGGGACTAAGCCAATATAAAAGATAAGTCAGTAACTGGGGACATGCCCAAAGGATAACTGGGGACAAGCCCAAAGGATAACTGGGGACAAGCCCGAAGGATAACTGGGGACAAGCCCAAGGATCGTATGTAAACTGGAGTATGGCCCTCACTGGCGACTATCCAAACTTAGTGACATGAAAATGCCAAAACCTTAGCTAACGTGAAAATGTTAGAAACCTTAGGAACGGATGTATGGTACGTCTACCATTATACGTAGGATCCTGTGTATAGCCAGTACGATGAGGTTATCAGCCCCTAAAGCGAGTACTGGTCCCAAAGACGTGAACTATACCAGGATCATCGTGCGCTACAAGCGAAAACTGGGGACAAGCCCAAGGATCTGAGTCGCTTCTGAAGATCGTCGACATTATGCTAAGGATACCTGAACTTATCAGAACTCAAAATCTCGTGAGAGGAGGATGAAGGATACATGATCCTTATCCTTAAATAAGAAGATATGTAAATAAGAGTTCAAGCTTAGGACATTACCATAGTAAGGATCATTGATGCTTCAGGGATCCTTGAAGGATACTTCCAATGCAAGGATCACTCGTGCCTGAAGGATCCTGCTTACATGAAATATTTTTTCAGGTGGACAGCATTCCAGGCTCTTGGTAACAGATTACCCTCCATAGTAAGCAATCTATATGCCCCCTTTCCTGCTTCGGCTTCGATCAAATAAGGGCCTTCCCATTTTGGTGCCAATTTCCCATCAGCAGGATTGGTGGTATTTTGGCATGCTTTTCTCAATACCATATCCCCAACTTGGAATTTCCTTATCCTGACATTTTTGTTGTAAGCACCAGCCATTCTTTGTTGGTAGCTGGCCATCCTTATCCTAGCCAGATCCCTGATTTCTTCAATAGTATCCAAGTCTTGAGCCAGGTTTGCATCATTCTCCTCAGGATCACGGGTACTTGTTCTAGCAGTTGGAACCACCATTTCTGTTGGGATCACTGATTCTGCCCCAAACACCAAAGAGAAGGATGTTTGACCAGTAGCATTCTTGGGGGTTGTCCTTGTTTTGGTCAAAAATCACACAAGGATAATGCAACCAAACTCTAAGTAAACGGGGAATGATGCTTGGTTTGTTGAAAAAGTAAAGGATCACTTTAGTGAGAAATATGCAAGTGACACAAGGATTTATACGAGGAAAAAGCCCTTGATCAATGAATGATCTCCGGCATAAAAAACCTCGGGTGATGGCAACTACCAATCACCAAACTTCAATATAACAAAAAATGGTTACAACTTCTGATGATAATGAGCTGAGTACAAGGATCACTATAGTATCGAGTGTCTAAGCGTGTGAGAAATGTGTTGTGTGTCTTCCGAATGGGGAAGAGTGTTATATATACAAGTGTGAGTGGCCCTATTTTAGGTAAATAGACTAACTATCAGCTCATTACCCCTTTAGGAATAAAAGTAAATCTAGCCTAAATTATCGCCCTTAAATCATGCTGAGTTTCCATATCCTCTACAACGTTCATCTCTGATTAAGCATATGCCAAAGTTGTAAAGACGCGTCCCTTGTTTGCGATGCTAAGAGCGGATCCTGCTAGACATTCCTGCAAGATAACATTAAATTCAATGAGAACAACTGTTAGCATGAGGATCCCTATGATGGTCCGTGATCCTGATCCTGGAACTCTGCTGAGGATCACTATCTGCCAAAGAAACAAGGATCACTGGTTAGGATCACATGTAAGGATCATGTGTTATAAAAATCCAGCCCTAACAATTGCCCCCAAAATATAAGGAGTGATATTGTAAATAAATGAGTTATATTTTGCTTGATCTTATCTGCAACGAGCTAATCGGATAACTAGCCATTGGAGTCGGACTAGCCGTTGTGATTCTTACGTCACAGAAGTGACAGCCCTGCAGATCATCATTATAAATAGGAGATAGAGATAGGATCAATTTGCATTTAAATTCAAGAGAAACTCCCTTTATAATCTCGTCCGAAGATTGATCAGGTATTCTCCTCTTTTCTTCCTTCTCTTACTCTGTTTCTCTGTCTCTTTCCATTCTTCTGCAAATATGTTGCTCCGGAATTCCCCTCATAAGGATCCTGAGAAGAACAGTCCCTTGAAAGGTCAAGGGATCATCAAAGACTCTCCCACCGAGAGGTGCTGTTTCACTGATCCTTAGGTTGATAGAATCCGTCACTGTTTTCCGGCGAACACCATCTTCAAGTCCTTCACTCCCACTGCTTTGAGTGACTTTATCTCTGATACTTGGGTGGCCTTTCCTGTTACTCCGTTCTTGATAGGATATTCATATCCTTTCCCACAGTTCACTCAATCCTTCTTCTCTCTCACCGGCATCTGCTATATCCAGGCTATGCCCATGATCTGGAGGTTATTGTATACCCTTGAGAGGATCATTGAACAAGAAGGGATTGACCTTGGTATGGCGGAGCTGGCTGAGATGTACGATCTTACCACTTTCGGACCCCATCGTTATCTATTTAAGCGAAAAGCTGGAGAGGATCATCCTGTCTTCAAGGTCACTAAGAACGACACGAATTGGAAGCGACAGTTCTTCTTTGTTAGGAGGGATACCATCCCTGATGGGAAGGATCTGCCCAAAGAGTGGGCTACTCATGGTAGGATAGAGGATCCTGGAAGGATCACCATAAGATTTGTTCCTTAGGATGAGGATCACTAATATTTTCTTTTGTTTTTTGTTTATTGTGCAGCTATTTCCATCTCTCGTCTGAAGTTGACACCTGCTGCAAAAGAGAGACTTTTAGCCTTCAAGAAGCTTGATCCGGAGATAAGAACTTTCCAGGTTGCTACTCAAGATTCCCAAGAAGTATCCTCTGCCTCTGTCACGATGTCAAGTAAGTATCCTGATTAAAAAGTAGTTTCATGTAGGATTTTTTAAATTAGTTAGAATACTTATCTGATTTTGGTTGTGCAGGTGCTGGAAAATCTGCTAAATCTGCCTCAAAGTTTGGCATTGATGATCTTGCTAATGTCAAATCTGCGAGGAAGAAGACCCCTGCTGCCAGTCCAACCGCTTCAGCCCCTAAAGCACCTATTAGGGGTAAAGGAAAGAAGAGGAAGGCCTCTGAGGATCTTCAAGGATTTCCCCTGCTCCGCCAACAGTTTCTTGATTACGTTAACGAAGTAAGGATCATTGCTCCTGCTTGTATATCCTGCTTGTATATCCTGCTTGTTTGAGGATCGCCTGGTCCTGAACTTACCTTTTCCTTTTCTGCAGAAACTTGCTGAAATAGAAACATATATTGGCCACGTTGAGGATCAAGACCGCCAAATTGCCGACCTCCAACAGATGGGTGTGCTGAAGGATCTCAAGATTGCTGATCTTGAGAAGGAGCTCCGGGCCACCAAGGATAAAGCTGCCAGGATGCTGATCAATTTTGATTATGAGAAGCATGACATTACCCAGGATGCCAAGGTCTCTGCTGCGATAACCATGTATAAGATCCAGCTGCAGATGGCTGCGGAGGCTCAGGATCCTTCCTTCGACAAAGGCACATGGGACGTGAAAGGCTGGAAGGCAAGGCTGGCAGAGTTGGAGGATGATGAGGAGGCTAAGGAGATCCCAATGCTTGAAGGTGGTGATGTTGGCAAGGATCAGGGGGAAGCAAGTGGAGCTGGTGGTGATGGTGCAGCGAAGGTTTGAGCTGCAGGATTGGGCAATGATGGAAATTTCTAGACATAGCCGGAGCCCAATTTTTAAATATTTGGTAGTGGTTTTTTGTGGTTGTGATGTTTTGAAACAATGATGGTTTGTAACTTTGAACAATAGTTTTTAGGGTTAAGGATCCTGGATCCTTTGGACAATAGGTAGGATCGCAAATGGTGGAGGGATCCTCCGTTTGGGGGATGAAGCCTTTGTGATCCTGCCGCTTTTACTTTCCTGTACCTGCTATGACCGCATAAACAATGGACACCCTTTGCCAACCCATGTGGACGGGCCACGTTTTGCTGGTAGAAACGTGGGTTGGCAATTTTGACAACTTTTGAAAGGGTTTTGTTAATAAAATAACTCTAATCTTTCTGGCTTATCTTGTTTTGTTATCCTTTATTTATCCTCTTATTTTCCAATTGTTTTAGAAACATATTTGTTAGAGTAACAAAAGTTGAGTAAATCATGTTTAAGAAATTTAGGATATGATCCTAGATCAAATATCCTGTAATCGAAAATTTTCAAGGTAGTCTATTTCAAGGATCATAGGCTTAGTTGTCAAAGTGTAAGGGTTGTTCAGAATAATGAGTATAGTCAAGGATCATACCTGAGAATCCAAGTTAGGATCCTATCCTTTGATCAGGGTAATCGTAAGTGAAATAGGATAACAAGGATTAAGGATCCTTAAAAGTTTAGTCTTCGAAAACCTGAAAAGTAGGACATAACTTGGGACTAAGCCAATATAAAAGATAAGTTAGTAACCGGGGACAAGCCCAAAGGATAACTGGGGATGATCCCAAAGGATCACTGGGGACAAGCCCAAAGGATAACTGGGGACAAGCCCGAAGGATAACTGGGGACAAGCCCAAGGATCGTATGTAAACTGGAGTATGGCCCTTACTGGCGACTATCCAAACTTGGTGACAAGAAAATGTCAAAACCTTAGCTAACGTGAAAACGTTAGAAACCTTAGGAACGGATGTATGGTACGTCTACCATTATACGTAGGATCCTAGATATAGCCAGTACGATGAGGTTGTCAGCCCCTAAAGTGGGTACTGGTCCCAAAGACGTGAACTATACCAGGATCATCGTGCGCTACAGGCGAAAACTGGGGACAAGCCCAAGGATAACTGGGGTTGAACCCAAGGATCTGAGATGCTTTTGAAGACTATCGATAATATGCTGAGGATACCTGGACTATCAGAACTCAAATTCTCGTGAGAGAAGGATGAAGGATACGTGATCCTTATCCTTAGGTAAAAATAAGAAAATGGAAAAGTTTTGAAATAAGGACTTTACCAGAGTAAGGATCACTGATGTCACCGGGATCCTTCGAGGATGCTTCCAATGTAAGGATCATATGCTTGAAGGATCCTGTTCACATGAAATATTTCTTTAAGTGAATAGCATTCCAGGCTCTTGGTAACAAATTTCCTTCCATGGTTAGCAATCTGTATGCCCCCTTTCCTGCTTCGGCTTCAATCTAGTAAGGGCCTTCCCATTTTGGTGCCAATTTCCCATCAGCAGGATTGATGGTATTTTGGAATGCTTTTCTCAACACCATATCCCCGATTTAGAACTTCCTTATCCTGACGTTTTTGTTGTAAGCACCAGCCATTCTTTGTTGGTAGCTTGCCATCCTTATCCTAGCGAGATCCCTGATTTCCTCAATAGTATCCAAGTCTTGAGCTAAGTTTGCAGCATTCTCTTCAGGATCACGAGTACTTGTTCTAGCAGTTGGAACCACCATTTCTGTTGGGATCACTGCTTCTGCCCCAAATACTAAAGAGAAGGGTGTTTGACCAGTGGCATTCTTGGGAGTTGTCCTATCAGCCCACAGCACATAAGGCAATTCCTCTGCCCATTTCCCCTTCTTGGATCCTAATTTCTTCTTCAGGTTGTTGATGATGATCTTGTTGGATGATTCTGCTTGACCATTGGCTTGTGGATGAACTGGTGTTGATGTTATCATCTTAATTCCCCAACTGTCACAAAAGTTAGTGGTTCTGCTCCCAATGAATTGGGAACCATTATCACATACAATTTCAGAGGGAATGCCAAATCTGGTTATTATGTTTCTCTTAATAAAGGATATAACTTCCTTTTCTCTGACTTGAGCAAAAGCTTCAGCTTCTATCCACTTGGAGAAGTAGTCGGTCATGGCAAGCATAAATACTTTTCCACCAGGTGCTTTAGGGAGCTTGCCAACTATATCCATCCCCCATCTCATGAATGGCCAAGAGGATGGTATTGGATGCAAAAATTCAGCTGGCTGATGAAGGATATTGTTGTGTCTTTGATAAGGATCACACTTCTTAGCATATTCTACAGCATCCCTTTTCATAGTTGGCCAGTAGTATCCTGTTCTAAGGATCCTTGAGAACAATGCCCTGCCCCCAGTGTGGTTTCCACAATCTCCTTCATGGAAGTCTCTCAACACTTCTTGAATTTCAGGATCCTCGATACATCTTAAATATGGTCCTGCAAGAGATCGCTTATATAATACATTATTTAAGATTGTGAATTGAGATACCTTAATCCTGAAAGCTCTAGGATTTTCTCCCATAGGAATCTCCCCGTGTTGTAAGTATCTCATGATTGGTGAGATCCATGATCCTGAATAAGATTGAGTTTCTTCACTAGGGATCATTGCAGTATCCTCTTCTATTTCCATGGCTACCTGATTTTCAATAGTAGGAGCCAGGATATGGATGATGGTGATACTTATATCCTCTGGGATCTTCAAGGATGATCCTAGATTGGCCAATGCATCAGCTTCTGTATTTTCCTCCCTTGGTACCTGTGTTAAACTGAAAGAAACAAAAGAGAGTGCCAATTCTTTGACTATCTCTAAGTATTTGGTTAGTTTTTCTCCTTTAACAGCATAGGATCCATTAAAGTGATTAGTGATTAGTAATGAGTCTACGTATACTTTAAGGTATCTGACCCCCATATCCTTAGCAATTTGTAAACCAGCAATTAAGGCTTCATACTCAGCCTCATTGTTGGTTGCTTGGAACTCACAGGCTATGGAGTGGGGTATTATGTCCCCCTGTGGCGATTTTAGTAGTATGCCGAGTCCTGTGCCTTTGATATTTGAGGATCCATCAGTGTGTAGTATCCAAGGATCCTTGGTTTCATCTAGCTGCTGGACCTCCAATTCTGCTTCCTTTTGTAGATCACTACTGAAATCAGCCACAAAGTCTGCTAGTGCTTGGGATTTAAAGGCTGTTCTAGGCTCATATCTTATATCATGGGCACTAAGCTTTACTGCCCACTTAGCCATCCTTCCGGACATCTCTGGTTTCCTGAGGACATTCTTGATTGGAAAATTAGTTCTAACAACAATAGTATGGGTTTCAAAATAATGTCTTAACTTAGTTGATGCCATAATTAATGCAAGAATAAGTTTTTCAAGGTGTGAGTACCTGGATTCGGCATCAAGTAAACTCTTACTTACATAGTAGATAGGATGTTGTGTACCTTCGTGATCCTTAATAAGGACTGCACTTACAGCGGTTGAGGATACCGCCAGGTATAAGGATAACACATCTCCTTTTCCGGGTTTCATTAATGCTGGTGCTGAGGACATATATTCTTTAAGGGCTTGTAAAGCATTCTCATGCTTTTCAGTCCATTCAAATTTCTTGTTTTTCCTTAGGATATCATAAAATTCTTTACATCTTTCTGAGGATTTTGATATGAACCTGTTTAGGGCTGCTATCCTGCCTGTCAGCCTTTGCACATCCTTAGCATTGGCAGGGGACTTGATATTTATCAGTGCTTTAATTTGTTCCGGGCTTGCTTCAATGCCCCTCTAAGTTACCATATATCCTAGAAATTTACCTGCTTTAACACCAAAGTGACATTTCGAAGGATTAAGCTTCATGTTATAATTATCAAGGATATCAAACGCTTCCTCCAAGTCCCTTAGGTGATCCTCAGCTTTCTTTGACTTTACTATCATATCATCTATGTACACTTCCATAGTCTGTCCAATTTGGTCTTTGAACATCATATTCACCAGCCTTTGATATGTTGCACCTGCATTTCTTAGTCCAAAAGGCATGGCAATATAGCAATATAAACCGGTTGGGGTCATAAAGGCCGTATCCTCTTGGTCAGATGGCTCCATCTGAATTTGTTGGAATCCAGATGATGCATCCATAAAGGTTAACAGTTCATGCCCCGCCGTTGCATCCACCATGGAGTCAATGTGGGGTAATGGGAAAGGATCCTTGGGACATGCCTTATTCAGATCAGTGAAATCGACACATACCATCCACTTTCCGTTTTTCTTTTGGACAACAACCACATTGGCTAACCATTTTGGATATTTTACCTCCCTGATCATACCTGCTCGAAGTAGTCTTTACTTCTTCCTGGATAATGGCATTCCTTTCTGGTGCAAACTTCCTCCTTTTTTGATTGATTGGTTTGATCGACCTGTCAATGCCAAGTTTATGAGTGATAATATCCTTAGATATACCTGTTATATCTTCATGTTTCCATGCAAAGGTAGATTTTCTTCTTTTGAGGAAGGATATTATGTCTTCTTTCAACTTGCCAAGGATCCCTGATCCGATATAGATTTTTGATTCAGGATCATTAGGATCCAGAAGGATTTCGTCCACATCCTGTTCCCTTGCCTCCAAGACATTCCTTGGAGGATACTGTAATTACTATTGCTCCCTTGGCTTCGAGGTTGGTTTCATGGATGAGGTATAACAATCCTTAGCCTCCTGCTGATCACTGTCGATCTTGATTATCCCCCATGGGCTAGGGAGTTTCACACATTGATGGTAGGTGGATGGGACTGCTTTCATATCATGTATCCAGGGCCTGCCAAGGATAACATTACAACAAGATAAACAGTCAATAACACAAAATTTTTGATAATTATGTAATCCTTCTACGTAGATTGGGAGTTTAATGTCCCCCAGGGTTTTCTTAGTTTCTCCACTGAACCCCACAAGCACGGAGGATCTTGGTGTGATGTCTGATTCCGGGATACCCATTTTCTTTAGAACATCAAGCTGGATAATATTTACTGAGCTTCCTCCGTCGATAAGGATCCTGCGGACAAAATGGTTAGAGATAAAGAGAGTAATAACTAAACTATCATGATGAGGATCCTGGATGTTAATGCGATCATCCTCATCAAACGTTATCGTTTTTCCTTCCGAGACACTTGATGTTCGAATAGGTCTTTCTCCATTATCCATTTTAGCTTCCTTTGCATGCCTTTTAGCCACTGAGAAGGATGTACCACAGATGTCTGATCCTCCGGAAATAAAGTTGATCACTTGTGCGTTTGCCGGAGGGGCTGGTGCTTTTTCAAGGATCCTTTCAGGATCCTGAATCTTTTGCTTTTTCCTTCCCAGCAATTCTTTCAAATGTCCCTTGCTTAGCAGATATCCAATTTCCTTTCTTAATGCGATGCATTCTTCAGTTAGATGCCCGAAATCCTCGTGGTATGCACACCACTTTGACTTGTCTTTAGTCCCGGATGGTTTATCATTCTTTCTGGGCCACCTGGTTTTTTCTCCTAGATTCTGCATTGCAAGGATTAGTTCATGATTGTCAACAGAAAAACAATATTCAGAAATCGGAGGATAATCCTCATCATCCTCTTCTTGGTCAACAGCATGCACGTTCTGGTTGTCATTTCTATGGTAGGATTTGAATTTATTGCTCTTGAAGGAGGATCCTTGCTTCTCCTGTTTTAAGGATCCTACTTGTCTCTCCTGGATCCTCTTGTCATCCTCTAACCGGATGAACCTGAGTGCCCGAGTTCTTACTTCATCTAGGTTCCTGCACGGTGTCATAACAAGATCATCATAGAACAATGAATCCTTAAGCAGTCCCATTTTGAAGGCCTCAACAGCCGTGGCCATATCCAAGTTGGGAATGTCCAAGGATTCTTTACTGAATTTAGTTATATAATCCCTTAATGATTCATTATGACTTTGAGTTACCCTATATAAATCACTAGTTAATCTTTCAAATTTTCTACTACAAGAGAATTGATTATTGAACAAGTTAACTAAATTAGCAAATGAAGTGATAGAGTAAGGGGGAAGACTTAGCAGCCATTTAAGAGCTGATCCAGTAAGAGTGGATCCAAATCCTTTACATAGGCATGCTTCCTTTAACTTTTTTGGGATTGGATTGATCTCCATCCTCTCCCTGTATTGTGCTATGTGCTCCTCAGGATCAGTTGTACCATCATACAGCTTCATAGTAGGGATATGGAACCTTTTGGGTACCTCTGCATCACAAATTGGTGGTGCAAAACGAGATACCTTATGGCTTCCATCTGCAATCTCCGGGATAGGCTTGACTACTCCTGGAACACTTGAGATCATATCCTTCAGCTTCTGCAACTCCCTGGCCATAGCATGATTGATACCTGTATCCTGCACGAATCCATGGTTAGTGGTAAGATAATTATTTAAGGTGTTACCTCCCATTGGGTTCAAGTTAGGAATACTGGGTGTGAATCCATATGGCTGGGATTCTGGGATGATGGAGGGACCAGTGGAGGCAATGGTCTGCATTGGAATGAAATCCCCTTGATGGACATCTAGATTTCCTGTTTGCAAACTCTTTAGGGATCCTGGCATCTGGGAGGATCCTGGTATCTGAAACGATCCCGGAACAAAGGAGGATCCTTGAACCTGGGATGATCCTGGAACAAAGAAGGATCCTTGAACCTGGGATGATCCTGGAACAAAGGAGGATCCTTGAACCTGGGATGACCCTGGAACAAAGGAGGATCCTTGAACCTGGGATGATCCTGGAACAAAGTAGGATCCTTGAAACTGCTGTGCTCCCGGATAGGCTCCTAAATTCACGAAGGATCCCATATGCTGAGGATAGGATCCTGCCGGCTGAAAATGTGAGCCTGATGCCTGAGTCATTATTGCCAATCCGAGGTGCAATCCTTTTGATCCTCCCACAATTTGAACGTCTGGGACTCCTGATGGCTGAGAAGTGATCATCGGAGTATCAAAACTCAAAGATTTGGGCACCAGTGGGGAATGATCCTCTGCCGCTTTCTTTTGTCTTTTGAGATCTCCGATTTCCCTGAGGATCCTGTCATTAGTTTCATCCTGCCGCTGCATACGATCCTTCATCTGCAAAATCAAAGTAAATACATCACTAGTACTGGGAGCAGAAGAATTCATAACAGAAGAAGATGGAGGTTTAGAGAAAGTAGGAGTTGGTCTCTTCTCAGCATTTTTCTGAGATCCTGCCGGTGGTGGAGGCAAAGGCAGAGTGTTCTGAGACGAGGTGACTGCAGACATCGCCGTTGATGTATTCTTCAATGATGAAGCCATGTAACTCTTTTAAATGATTTCAAACAAAAAGTTTTCTTATGAATGAAGCACCAATTGCCCCACGGTGGGCGCCAAACTGTTTTGGTCAAAAATCACACAAGGATAATGCAACCAAATTCTAAGTAAACGGGGAATGATGCTTGGTTTGTTGAAAAAGTAAAGGATCACTTTAGTGAGAAATATGCAAGTGACACAAGGATTTATACGAGGAAAAAGCCCTTGATCAACGAATGATCTCCGGCATAAAAAACCTCGGGTGATGGCAACTACCAATCACCAAACTTCAATATAACAAAAAATGGTTACAACTTCGGATGATAATGAGCTGAGTACAAGGATCACTATAGTATCGAGTGTCTAAGCGTGTGAGAAATGTGTTGTGTGTCTTCCGAATGGGGAAGAGTGTTATATATACAAGTGTGAGTGGCCCTATTTTAGGTAAATAGACTAACTATCAGCTCATTACCCCTTTAGGAATAAAAGTAAATCTAGCCTAAATTATCGCCCTTAAATCAGGCTGAGTTTCCATATCCTCTACAACGTTCATCTCTGATGAAGCATATGCCAAAGTTGTAAAGACGCGTCCCTTATTTGCGATGCTAAGAGCGGATCCTGCTAGACATTCCTGCAAGATAACATTAAATTCAATGAGAACAACTGTTAGCATGAGGATCCCTATGATGGTCCGTGATCCTGTTCCTGGAACTCTGCTGAGGATCACTATCTGCCAAAGAAACAAGGATCACTGGTTAGGATCACATGTAAGGATCATGTGTTATAAAAATCCAGCCCTAACAGTCCTATCAGCCCAAAGCACATAAGGCAATTCCTCTGCCCATTTCCCCTTCTTGGATCCAAGTTTCTTTTTCAGATTGTTGATGATGATCTTGTTGGATGATTCTGCTTGACCATTGGCTTGTGGGTGGACTGGTGTTGATGTTATCATCTTAATCCTCCAACTGTCACAAAAGTTAGTAGTCCTGCTCCCAATAAATTGGGAACCATTATCACATACAATTTCAGAAGGAATGCCAAATCTAGTTATAATGTTTCTCTTAATAAAGGATATAACTTCTTTCTCTCTGACTTGGGCAAAAGCTTCAGCCTCTATCCACTTGGAGAAGTAGTCAGTCATAGCAAGCATGAATACTTTTCCACCAGGTGCCTTAGGGAGCTTGCCAACTATATCCATCCCCCATCTCATAAATGGCCAAGAGGATGGGATAGGATGTAGAAATTCAGCCGGCTGATGAAGGATATTGCTGTGTCTTTGACAAGGATCACACTTCTTAGCATACTCCACAGCATCCCTTTTCATAGTTGGCCAGTAGTATCCTGTCCTTAAGATCCTTGAGAACAATGCCCTGCCCCAGTGTGGTTTCCACAATCTCCTTCATGGAAGTCTTTTAACACTTCTTGAACTTCAGGATCCTCGATACATCTTAAATATGGTCCTGCAAGAGATCGCTTATATAGCATATTATTTAAGATTGTGAATTGAGATACCTTAATTCTGAAAGCCCTAGGATTTTCTCCCATAGGAATCTCCCCGTGTTGTAAGTATCTCATGATTGGTGAGATCCATGATCCTGAACAAGATTGAGTATCCTCACTAGGGATCATTGCAGTATCTTCTTCTATTTCCATGGCCACCTGATTTTCAATAGCAGGAGCCAGGATATGGATGATGGGGATACTTATATCCTCTGGGATCTTCAAAGATGATCCTAGGTTGGCCAATGCATCAGCTTCTGTATTTTCCTCCCTTGGTACCTGTGTTAAACTGAAAGAAACAAAGGAGAGTGCCAATTCTTTGACTATCTCTAAATATTTGGTTAGTTTTTCACCTTTAACAGCATAGGATCCATTAAAGTGATTAGTGATTAACAATGAGTCCACGTATACCTCAAGATACCTGATCCCCATATGTTTAGCAATTTGCAAACCAGCGATTAAGGCTTCATATTCAGCCTCATTATTAGTGGCTTGGAATTCACAAGCTATGGAATGGGGTATTATGTCCCCCTGTGGCGATTTTAGTAGTATACCAAGCCCCGTGCCTTTAACATTTGAGGATCCGTCAGTATGTAGTATCCAAGGATCCTTAGTTTCATCCAGCTGCTGGACTTCCAATTCGGCTTCCTTTTGTAAATCACTACTGAAATCAGCCACAAAGTCTGCTAATGCTTGGGATTTGATGGTTGTTCTGGGCTCATATCTTATATCATGGGCACTAAGCTTTACTGCCCACTTAGCCATTCTTCCGGACATCTCTGGTTTCCTGAGGACATTCTTAATTGGGAAATTAGTTCTAACAACAATAACATGGGTTTCAAAATAATGTCTTAGTTTAGTAGATGCCATAATCAGTGCAAGAATAAGTTTTTCAAGGTGTGAATACCTGGATTCAGCATCAAGTAAACTCTTACTTACATAATAGACAGGATATTGTGTACCTTCATGATCCTTAACAAGGACTGCACTTACTGCTTTTGAGGATACCGCAAGGTATAAGGATAACACATCTCCTTTTTCTGGTTTCATCAATGCTGGGGCTGAGGACATGTATTCTTTTAGGGCTTGTAAAGCATTCTCATGCTTTTCAGTCCATTCGAATTTCTTGTTCTTTCTTAGGATATCATAGAATTCCTTACACTTTTCTGAGGATTTGGATATGAATCTGTTTAGAGCTGCTATCCTGCCTGTTAGCCTTTGCACATCCTTAGCGTTAGCAGGGGATTTGATATTCACCAATGCTTTGATTTGTTCTGGGCTTGCTTCAATGCCCCTCTGGGTTACCAAATATCCTAAGAATTTACCTGCTTTAACACCAAAGTGACATTTTGAAGGATTAAGCTTCATGTTAATATTATCAAGGATATCAAATGCTTCCTCCAAGTCCCTTAGGTGATCCTCAGCTTTTTTGGATTTCACCACCATATCATCTATGTACACTTCCATGGTTTGTCCAATTTGATCTTTGAACATCATATTCACCAGCCTTTGATATGTTGCACCTGCATTTCTTAATCCAAAAGGCATAGCAATATAACAATATAAACCGGTTGGGGTCATAAAAGCCGTATCCTCTTGGTCAGATGGTTCCATCTGAATTTGTTGGAATCCAGATGATGCATCCATAAAGGTTAACAGTTCATGACCCGCCGTTGCATCCACCATGGAGTCAATGTAGGGTAATGGGAAAGGATCCTTGGGACATGCCTTATTCAAATCAGTGAAATCGACACATACCCTCCACTTTCCATTTTTCTTTTGAACAACAACCACATTGGCCAGCCATTTTGGATACTTCACTTCTCTGATCATACCTGCTCGTAGTAATCTTTCTACCTCTTCCTGGATAATGGCATTTCATTCTGGTGCAAACTTCCTCCTTTTTTGGTGGATCGGTTTAACTGACCTGTCAATGCCAAGTTTATGAGTGATAATATCCTTAGATATACCTGTCATATCCTCATGTTTCCATGCAAAGGTAGATTTTCTTCTTTTGAGGAAGGATACTATGTCTTCTTTCATTTTATCAAGGATTCCTGATCCGATGTAGATCTTGGATTCAGGATCATCAGGATCCAAGAGGATTTCGTCCACATCCTGCTCTCTTGCCTCCAAGACACCCCTTGGAGGATACTTTAATTGCTATTGCTCTCTTGATTTCGAGGCTGGTTTCATTGATGAGGTGTAACAATCCTTAGCCTCCTGCTGATCACTATCGATCTTGATTATTCCCCAAGGGATAGGGAGCTTCACACATTGATGGTAGGTGGATGGGACTGCCTTCATATCGTGTATCCAAGGCCTGCCAAGGATAATATTACAACAAGACAAACAATCAATAACACAAAATTTCTGATAATTATGTAATCCTTCCACGTAAATTGGGAGTTTGATGTCCCCTAGGGTTTTCTTAGTTTTGCCACTAAATCCTACAAGCACGGAGGATCTTGGTGTGATATCTGATTCAGGGATACCCATTTTCTTCAGAACATCAAGCTGGATAATGTTTACTGAGCTTCCTCCGTCAATAAGGATCCTGCAGACAAAATGGTTAAAAATAAAAAGAGTAATAACTAAACTATCATGATGAGGATCCTGGATGTTAATTCTATCATCCTCATCAAAGGTTATGATTTTTCCTTCCGAGACACTTGATGTTCGAATAGGTCTTTCTCCGTTATCCATTTTAGCTTCCTTTGCATGCCTTTTAGCTGCTGAGAAGGATGTACCACAGATGTCTGATCCTCCAGATATAAAGTTAATCACTTGTACATCTATTGGAGGAGCTGGAGCTTTCTCAGGGATCCTTTCAGGATCCTGAGTCCTTTGCTTTTTTCTTCCCAACAATTCTTTCAAATGCCCCTTGCTCAACAGATATCCAATTTCCTTTCGTAATGCGATGCATTTCTCTGTCAAATGCCCAAAATCTTCATGGTATGCACACCACTTTGATTTATCTTTAGTTGCGGCTGTTTTGTCATTTTTTCTAGGCCATCTGGCCTTTTCTTCTAGATTCTGCATTGCAAGGATTAGTTCATGATTATCAACGGAAAAACAATATTCAGAAATTGGAGGATAATCTTCATCATCCTCTTCTTGGTCTACAGCATGCACATTCTGATTGTCAGTTCTGTTATAGGATTTGAATTTGTTGCTTTTGAAAGAGGATCCTTGCTTTTCTTGTTTTGAGGATCCTACTTGTCTCTCCTGGATCATCTTGTCATCCTCTAGCCGGATGAACCTGAGTGCCCGAGTTCTTACTTCGTCTAGGTTCCTACACGGTGTCATAACAAGATCATCATAGAACAATGAATCCTTAAGCAATCCCATCTTGAAGGCCTCAACAGCTGTGGCCACATCCAAGTTAGGAATGTCCAAGGATTCTTTACTAAATTTGGTTATATAATCCCTTAGTGATTCATTATGACCCTGAGTTATCCTATATAAATCACTAGTCAATCGTTCAAATTTTCTGCTACAAGAAAATTGATTATTGAATAAGTTAACTAAATTAGCAAACGAAGTAATAGAGTAAGGGGGAAGACTTAGTAGCCATTTAAGAGCTGATCCAGTAAGAGTGGATCCAAATCCCTTGCACAGGCATGCTTCCTTTAACCTTTCTGGAATAGGATTGATCTCCATCCTCTCCCTGTATTGTGCTATCTGTTCCTCAGGATCCGTTGTACCATCATACAGCTTCATAGTAGGGATATGGAATCTTTTGGGTATCTCAGCATCACAAATTGGTGGTGCAAAACGAGATACCTTATGGCTTCCATCTGCAATCTCCGGGATAGGTTTGACTACCCCTGGAACACTTGATATCATATCCTTCAGTTTTTGTAGTTCTCTGGCCATAGCATGATTGATACCTGTATCCTGCATGAATCCATGGTTAGTGGTAAGAGAATTATTAAAAGTGTTACCTCCCATCGGGTTCAAGTTAGGAACATTGGATGTGAATCCATATGGCTGGGATTCTGGGATGATTGATGGACCAGTGGAAGCAATGGACTGCATCGGAATAAAATCTCCTTGATGGACATCTGGACTTCCTGTTTGCAAATTCTTCAAGGATCCTGGCATCTGAAGGGATCCCTGAATATGGGATGATCCTGGAACTAAGGAGGATCCTTGGACCTGGGATGATCCTGGAACGAAGGAGGATCCTTGAACCTGGGATAATCCTAGAACGAAGGAGGATCCTTGAACCTGGGATAATCCTGGAACGAAGGAGGATCCTTGAACCTGGGATGATCCTGGAACGAAGGAGGATCCTTGAACCTGGGATAATCCTGGAACGAAGGAGGATCCTGAGTTCATGAAGGATCCCATATGCTGAGTATAGGATCCTGCCGGTTGGAAATATGATCCTGATGCCTGAGTCACTACTGCTGGGCCGAAATGCACTCCTCTTGATCCACACATGTGTTGAACGTCTGGGACCTCTGATGGCTGAGAAGTAATCATCGGAGTATCAAAATTCAAAGATTGGGCATTAGTGGGGAATGATCCTCTGCCGTTTTCTTTTGCCTTTTGAGATCTCCGATTTCCTTGAGGATCCTGTCATTATTTTCATCCTGCTGCTGCATACGATCCCTCATCTGCAAAATCAAAGTAAATATATCACTAGTACTGGGAATAGAAGAAGTTAGAGCAGAAGATGATGGTTTAGAGGAGATAGGAGTTGGTCTCTTCTCAGCATTTTTCTGAGATCCAGCTGGTGGTGGAGGCAAAGGTGGAATGCCATTAGATGAATTGACTGCAGACATCGCTGTGGAAGTATTCTTCAACGATGAAGCCATGCAACACTTCCGGAATGATCACCAACAGAAAAACTTTCTTATGAATGAAGCACCAATTGCCCCATGGTGGGCGCCAAACTGTTTTGGTCAAAAATCACACAAGGATAATGCAACCAAACTCTATGTAAACGGGGAATGATGCTTGGTATGATGAACAAAGTAAAGAATTACTTAAATGTAAAATGCATAAGTGACACAAGGATTTATACGAGGAAAAAGCCCTTGATCAATGAATGATCTCCGGCATAAAAAACCTCGGGTGATGGAAACTACCGATCACCAAACTTCAATATAACAAATAATGGTTACAACTTCGGATGGTAACGAGCTAGGTACAAGGATCACTATAGTATCGTATGCTAAAGCGTGTGAGAAATGTGTCGTCCCTTCCGAATGTTCAAGAGTGCCATTTATACAAGTGTGTGTGGTTCTATTTTAGGCAAATCACCTAACTACTAGCTCGTTACCCCTTTAGAAATAGAAGTAAATTTAGCCTAAATAATCGCCCTTGAATTGTGCTGAGTTTCCATATTTGCCATAACGTCCATCTTTGATTATGCATGTGCGAGATTATCGTGACAGATTCCTTGTTTACGTTGCTAAGACCGGATCCAACTCGTAATTCCTGCAAGATAATATTAAGTCCAAAGAGAACAGTCGTTAGTATGAGGATCCTTGGAATGATCCGTGATCCTGATCCTGGAGCTCCTCTGAGGATCACTATCTGCCAAAGAAACAAGGATCACTTGTTAGGATCACATGTTAGGATCATATGTAAGGATCATAGGTCATAAAAATCCAGCCCTAACAGACATCACTTACTGCATTCCCTGATACTACGAGATATAGGGATAGTGGTTCGCCATCCTCAGGTTTCATTAACAGAGGTGCGGTTGAAAGATACTGCTTCAAATCCTGCAAGACTGTTTCATGCTTCTCTCCCCATTCGAATTTCTTATTCTTCTTCAGAATATCATAAAACTCCTTACATTTTTCCGAGGATCTTGAGATAAATCTATTCAAAGCTGCTACTCGCCCCGTTAATCGTTGAAAATCCTTCATATTTGAAGGTGACTTGATATCTAAGATGGCTTTAATCTGCTCCGGGCTTGCTTCTATCCCCCTTTTAGTCACCATGTATCCTAGAAACTTTCCTGCCCCCATTCCAAAATGGCATTTAGCAGGATTCAATTTCATGTTGTACCGGTCCAGGATATCAAATGCTCCCTTAATATCCTGGAGGTGATCCTCAGCCTTCTTGGATTTTACTACCATATCATCGATGTATACTTCCATGGTGTCCCCCAGTTTGTCTTTAAACATCATGTTCACCAGCCTTTGGTATGTTGCACCTGCATTTTTTCAACCAAAAGGCATAGCCGTATAACAATAAATACCTGTCGGTGTCATAAAAGCAGTATCCTCCTGATCGGAGGGTTCCATTTTGATCTGCTGAAATCCTGAAGAGGCATCCATGAAGATTAACATCTCGTGGCCAGCGGTAGCATCCACCATTGAATCAATATGAGGTAGAGGAAACGGTTGTTTGGGACAAGCTTTGTTCAAGTCTGTGTAATCCACACACACTCTCCATTTCCCGTTTTTCTTTTGCACCACAACTACATTTGCCAGCCATTTAGGAAACTTCACTTCCCTAATCAATTTGCTTTTTAGTAGTCTTTCAACTTCCTCTTGGATGATCACATTTCGTTCCGGAGTAAATTTCCTTCTTTTCTGCTGGACAGGCTTGAATGACCTGTCAATACCAAGCTTATGTGTTATAATATCCTTGGAAATACATGTCATATCCTTGTGCTTCCACGCGAACATTTACATCCTGCATTTCAAAAAGTTAGTCAATTGATTTTCAATATCCTGAGGGATATTGGTTCCTACGAGCATCGAGATATCTGGATTATCCTGATCCAGGATAATTTTCTTTACATCCTGCTCAGAAGCCACCACAATATCCTGGGCCCGCATCTGTAATTGCTATGCTGCACTAGGCTTCGTCGAGGACTTCATCGAAGAAGAATATCACTCTTTTGCTTCATGCTGGTCACTTTCCACCTTGACAACTCCCGAAGGAGTAGGTATCTTGATACATTAGTGATAGGTTGACGGCACAGCTTTCATATCATGGATCCAATGCCTTCCTAATTTAATATTATAGCAGGATAGGGAGTCCATGACACAGAAGCACTGCATTGAATTGACCCCTTCAACATATACAGACAATTTTATCTCCCCTACGGTATTCCTGTCTTCTCCACTGAAACCGACGAGCACAGTGGATTTCAAAGTAATATCCACCGGGGATACATTCATCCTCTTCAACGTTTCCAGTTGAATTATATTGACGGAGCTGCCGTTATCTAACAGTATCCTGCGTACAAAATGGTTAGCGAAATATAATGTAATTACTAGAGCATCATGGTGAGGATCCTGAACAGTCACTATCAAAAGTGATCACTTTGTCAGTTGTGAGGGTCGTCAACATGGTCGGCTTATCTCCCCTCTCTGCTTTGGCTTCCTTCGCGTGCCTTTTTGCCGCAGAATATGAATCCTCCTGAAATAAAGTTAATTATTTTGGCGTCCGCAGGAGGTGATGCCGCTCGTTCAGGATCCTTCTCAGGATCCTGACCCTTATTCTTCTTTTCCCCAGGAGGTCCTTCAGGTATCCCTTGCTCAAGAGATAGCTTATTTCTTTCCTTAAAGCAATGCAATCCTCAGTAACAAGTCTGAAATCCTCATGGAAGGCACACCATTTGGACTTATCCTTCCAATCAGCTTTTTGTTGATTCTTCCGGGGCCACCTGGCTTTGTCTGTCCTCAGGATCCTCGTCTTCAACAGCATTCACTTTCTTGCTGTCATTTTTGCCATATGGCTTAGAGCGATATGGTTTATACAAGGATTCTGATTTCCTGTTGGTTGACTCATAGGTTGTAGATGAATTCATCCTCACTTGCATCTTTTTATCATCCTCCAACCGAATATATCTCAGAGCCCTGTTGCGAGCTTCGTCCAGATTCCTGCAGCGATTCATTACAAGATCCTGGTAAAATTGAGAATCTTTTTGCAACCCCATCTTGAAAGCCTACACAGCTGTTGCAACATCAAGGTGAGGGATATCTAAGGACTCCCGGCTAAAATTATTCACATAATCCCTCTAGGATTCATGGGGTCCTTGAGTTATCCTGTAAAGATCACTGGTTAATTTCTTAAAACTTCGGCTGCAAGAAAATTGACTATTAAATAAATTAACCAAATGAGCAAATGAAGTAATTGAGTGAGGATGAACGTTTAAGAGCCATTTTAAGGCTGATCTATTAAGATAGAACAAAAACCCTTGCACAGGCATGCTTCCTTGAGATCCGGAGGGATAGGGTTGATTTCCATCCTTTCCCTATACTGGGAAATATGCTCCTCAGGATCCGTGGTTCCATCGTAGAGCTTCATGTTGGGGGTCTGAAATCTTTTTGGGATTTCAGCATCACAGATAGGATGCACAAACCGGGATATCCTGTGACTGTCTTGGGATACTTCTGGAATTGGATGGACCACCCCAGGCACACTGGATATCATGTCCTTTAGCTTCTGAAGCTCCCTAGATAATGCTGATGTCACACCTGCATCCTGCAAAGATCCAACACCGTTAGTGGCAAGAGTATTATTATTATTAGATACATTACCGATCTGAGGTTCTGGCCATATCCTGAAGCATATCCTGAGCTCCTCATGGTTGACATTCTAACCGAAGAGGATATCTCAGGAGTATGATTCTGGGAATGGCTAGGCACAATATTTCCCCGGTTATCCTTAGTGTAAATTGCAGAACTGAAGTTCAAAGCCCTGGGTTGTAAGGGAGTGACAGTATCTTCAGCAGGCCTGCTCGAGACGGATTTCAAGAGTTGTATCTCTCTCATCAGCATTTAATTAGTTTCCAGCTGCTGCCTCATCTGTTTCTGTACACTATCAAACAAATTTAGAATTTCCTCATTAGAAGCTAAAACAGGAGCAGATCCCTGTGTATTGCGAGCGGGGATAACATCCTGAGCCACATGAATTTCAGTTCCTTGGGAAGAAGCTTGAGATCTCGGAGGAGGTGGTGGAAGCACCGAACCAATTGTTGCAGAGGTTGTAGTAGACATGGTGGAAGAGCTCATGTTTGATCTTGAGACCATTGAAAATAGTGAAGCAAAAAGTTTTGAAAATAGAAAACCAAATAGCGATTTTGCAAAACCTTTTAGTAGAAATAGCACCACTTGCCCCACGGTGGGCGCCAAATTGTTTTGGTCAAACATTACCGAAGCAATTTAGTGATCAAATTAGTTAAGTGAGGTAGTGTGCTAGAAATGTGTGTTGAAAATATTCAAGTTAAGTTATTTGCTAAAATAGTTTCAGGATACGGCTCAGGATATAGAGCTGTATCTATGATCAAACAGTAAAAAAAAATGTAAAGGATGACACAGGATGTACGAGGAAAGCCCTTGATCAATCTAGATCGTCGACACAAAACCTCGGGAGCTGACAATCGCAGCTGCCTTGTTCTTCTATTACTTCAAATGTTAGGATACAGTGCAGGATATGATGCAGATCAACTAGGTGTTACAATGAGATTTGAGTCAAGTGTTTGTGTGTAGTGATTGCTAGTAGCTAGAGAGCAAAGTGTGCGAAAGTGAGTATGTGACTTAATCTAATCCGATCATTCTATTTATAGTTAAACGAAAACAACTAACTACCCTATTAAACCGGGATGCTTCGAATATTCCTCAAGTGAACGTTGCAGTCCACTTCTTCCGGATTCAACGTCTCTTATATAACTAGTTTGCCCGAGTCCTAAGGAGAAGAGGTCCACTTGACTGTTAGAGACCCGCACATTTTAATCTGCAGGTGGTTAAATTAGTCATAACCAGGATATCGCATCAGGATGTTACCAATATCCTGATCACAAACAAACAGTCAAAGGCAGAATATTAGTCAGGATATATGCTCAGAAAATGACCCATAACATCCGTAATAAAAATATGGATCCAATTATCTTATTTACTCACATTGAAACCCAGTTTATGAATGAGTAGTTCATAAATCCATATTTCGATTATTAGACCCATTTGTTTTTGTATTTTACATTACATGTCAATCATTCGTTTTACTTTTTAGTGTACATACCCATTTTCCCCGGGCTTATGAGCTTGTGCGTATCATTACCATTTCATGGTATTACGCTTTCATAACTCCAAATTTTAGAGTGACGTTCGCATCACTTTAATATTACCAAATTACCCTTGTTTTGACCCGTTTGTTTGTCTAATGGAATCCACCATTTCAATGACAAGCCAAACATATTTTACAAGTCTTTTGACCCATTCTAATTATTTAGTGAACCTTGTCACTTCTACAACTTACTACGTTATCTCACGACACTAATTTAACTATCAACATTCAAATCAAAGCGTAATGTAACGGAACCAATGTTACGTACCTTCAAAGCGCTCTTTCAAACGTATATCACCACCGGCTTGTCCGCTTGACATTCCAGTTTCCTTGCCTTATGATCACTTCACTGCGATAATCATTAATTTATGCTTGGTTATCGATTTAGGACTGATTTGATCTTTCAATTTGATCAATTTGCAAGAACTAGGGTTTGAAGGGAGGAGTTTGGTCGCCCCCTGTGTTTAATCGATCCAGACACACACACACAAGTGTGTGTTTATGATTTTTAATTATTGTTTTATAAAACTAGTTTCAAATTTAACACCTTTGGCCCTTCAACTATTGTCAAGTTTTATTTTAGGTGTTTTTAATCAACTCCATATTTCTACAAGAATTCTAACTAACAAGGTTATTTTTATTCCTAGTTAGTTTATTTTGTTTATTACCAACATTAAATTTATATTAAAAGGTTTATATTTTCGGGGTGTTACAAATATCTTCCTTACTCGTTCCGCTTGTAGGTAGCATCAAAGGATTCAACGTCTCCAAACATATAAAAATCCCTCTTCATCTCCTCGTCAGCACAGAAAATACACTTCAACACACCTTCGTCCGTCGTTTGATATTCACAAGAAAAGTTCGGTAAAAACTCTTTTTTCCTCATTAATCGCATGACAAACATTTCAGCATCAAACTCTCCGATGAACAAATTTAATTCTTTTTTGAAATTTTTGAAATCAACTTTGGTCGCCCCGACTTTATCGAACCCGCCACACACCTCCTTCATAATATTAAATGCTCAAATAGGACCAATGTTAAGCTTTGACATCTTATTTATCATATCTTCGTGCGCATGATTAACCCCTCGGTTTTCCGTAAGAAAATGTAAATCTTCTTCATGCACAAAATCATGGTTGTGTACCTCTTTGAAATGATATAGGTCATACTTCTTGGCATCATTCAGCTTTATTCTGATCATTGCTTGGCATCCAGTCCTTTTAGATGGTACCCTGCGTACCCACCTGTCAGAAGGTTGTTCGGAAGAAGTATCCACCGGCCGAAACTCTTTGTGGCCCTCTTTTGAACAGAAAAATACTTATTTATTATAATACCACGATTTTCATGTTGTGTGCCCTACCTAACTGTCCAACCTGCAGCATCTGCATAAGCTTTGTAAAAGTTATACGCAACATCAACTGTGTCAAATAACATGCCGTTGGAGTCAGCGAAGATGATGAAGTTGGAATATATGTCTTTGTTCCCGAGTTGGGAGTAACTTTTTCCATGCCACGTGGTTGGTAATTGGAAATATCTATAAACATGACAAAAATAATGCATACGCGCCATTAACGTAGACTAAAGGTTTACCACACACATAAAAAGAAATCAACACAATAAGTGAACCTTAAAACACATTGGATCTAAAAAATAGTGAAAAAAACAAATCTGTGTTTTTAACAAACATAAAACACAAACACAATTATGTTTTTAAAACACTTAATCAGACTGATCTCATTGAAATAAAAAAAAAACATAAACATGTTCCCCCACATTATAACACATTGTGTTATGTTAAAAAAAAAATAAAGTCATTTTCATACACTTAACACAGACTGATTAATGAGCATAAAACACAAACATGTTCACTAGCATTACGGACACATTGTATTAACTTAAAACAGTGAGATAAAACACATCGTAGTAAAACACAGCAAAAACAAAAATAGTTCACACATGTAAAAAAATAAAAAAACAAACATAATAAAACACATACTGATCATAATAGCTGATCATACTGATGATGATAACTATTAATAACTTCATAAAACACATCATAAACACAAAAATGTAAACCTACATGCTAAAAAAATAATAACTAGTAAACTTTGAAATAAAAAACAAAATGAAAAGTTAAAACACATTAACCAACATCTAAAAAAATAGTAATCTACACATTACAAACATCATTTATACAATGGGGATCTATAAAACATTGATTTTAACTCTCAAACTGTTTAAACACAACGTCAAGAACATCCTGGTGGTTTCCAGAAAAAATTAATAATCGATACACGAAAGATACTAGTAAACAGAAACAAAATTGTATTTACCATCTCTGCAATCAACAATTGTGTTTGAAGCCATGACTTTCTCTCACGTAAAATATGATATGCGCTGAAGATTGATAAAGATTATGAAAACACGAATGAGATTTTGATTGATATTTACGACGGGAAATAATTCGAAACCAGTATTCAGCAAATCGTTGAGAATCGGTTACCATAATAAACGTGGATAGTTAGTTAATGAGAGATAAATTACAAAATTAAAATAAAATGTCAAATTACACAATTGCCTTTTTAGTTATAATCCCTCAATGCCACTTGTCATATTCTGATTGCTTCCTAGACTTTCTAGCTAACTCTAAGTCTCTCTCTCTCTCTCTCTCTCTCTCTCTATATATATATATATATATAGAGAGAGAGAGAGAGAGAATTCAATTCAATTAAGAACCACAACAAGTTATGAGAACCATGAGAAATCCTACTTTCCACACGAGTTGGGCCACCATTTTTTGTATAAACGTGATGGAAATATTATAAACACATCTTAAAAAAATGAAACAAAAAAAATGTCAAGTCGATAGTTACGCCAGTTTATAATTTTGTTTACGACGATTTAAGTATTTTACATCACAAATAAAAAAAATGTAAATTTTTAATGCGACATTTTTTTAATTTTTTTTTTGAGATTTTTTTTTCAAAAATTCTTTTGAAATGCTTAGTTTTTATGGTTCTCGCATATATATATATATATATATATATATATATATATATATATATATATATATATATATATATATATATATATATATATATATATATATATATATATATATATAGGATTAGGTTCTAGAGTGAACACTAGTGTAGCTTGCGAACTGAGTGAACTAATCTTGGCCATACACGTGTGTAGATCAATGGCCAGGATTTAATGTTGAAATATACTAGTGTATTTTACGATTTGATGATGAGATCTTGGGCATACACGTGTGTAGATCAATGGTCAGAATTTGTTCACTCAGTTCGCAAATACACTTGTGTTCACTCTAGAACCCCACCCTATATATATATATATACACACACACACACACACACACACACGTGCAACATATTTTATGATTTGTTATTTCAATTGGTAAAAATGTGATTATTATAATAAATGCGAATTGAATATGATGTTTTTGATCCTGCTAGTGCAAGATAGATTTATGAGAAAAGGAATTTTTTGTTAAATTGTTATGTGTGTTTATGTTAGGTTCATATAGTATGGGTATGTTTTGGTTTGTATGTTTTTTGGGATCTTTTCTCATCTATGTTCAGGTTCTTTACCTTCTTGTCGATGACGAATAAGCTGCATTTCCAGTCATTGTGACCACCGTGGGATTAACAAAATAAACAACTACAATTATGTGTTTGAGCCTATTTGTAACAACATGCATAACAATTATGATTTTTGAAAACGGTATAGATGCAGGCATTTCAAATCACTTGAATAAGCTACCCCAAAATCATACATGCAAAACAAGTCTTTCAAGTCGCCGAAAAGATGAACTGTACACCACACACTTTACCTTTTTCTCACTGGAAATGGGGAGACGACAAGAAAACACCCGACTCACCAATGTGGTTGTGTACTACTGTGTTAACAAACATCTTGATGATTAACACTAAAGAATGTATTGTAAAAAATCCCAAATTCTTAAAAAAAGGTTTAGCAAATTAGTCATGCTACATGCTATGAAGATGAAAACTCGGTTTATGAAAAAAAAACACCTACCATAACAAACAAAAACAATAGATAAAGAATTGAATGTTGAAATCATTCAATCACACTTCTAAATCGTAGACTTACCAGCGTATAAATACAAATCAAAAGTACCTGTACCCATTAAATACTACCCTTGCGGTCGAATAAGATTTTCACGTAGTCTTCTACACCAACCCCACGTTCACCTGCAATTCTTTAAATACATGTCAGACAGAGAACAAAACTTTAAAATCTGGAAACAAAATAAATTAAACAATGAAAGAAACATGCAGCATGGTGTAACACCCTTACTATTATAAAAGGGTTTTGGTACTAAAAACGACAATTAGTTGTGCATTTACGAATACACGTAAATATAAAATACAGGTTTACTAAAAACTTTTACAGTTTAAAAGTTTTACAACATAATATAATTGAGTTCATCGTTTAAAAATTACAACGTAAGGCCGTGCGGAAGCTTTAATCTCGTATGTTCGGTTCTTCGATTAGCTTGATCTTCATCCAGGAATCCCTTGACATATACCTGTTATGGGCCATTTTCTGAACATATATCCTGACTAATATTCTGCCTTTGACTGTTTATTTGTGATCAGGATACCGGATCAGGATATTGGTAACATCCTGATGCGATATCCTGGTAATGACTAATATAACCACGTGCAAATTAGAAGGTGCGGGTCTCTTACGGTCAAGTGGACCTCTTCTCCTTAGGACTTGGGCAAACCAGTTACATGAGAGACGTTGAATCCGGAAGAAGTGGACTACAACGTTCACTTGAGGAATATTCAAAGCATCCCGGTTTAATAGGGTAGTTAGTTGTTTTCGTTCAACTATAAATAGAATGATCGGATCAGATTAAGTCACTCCCTCACTTTCGCACACTTTGCTCTCTAGCTACTAGCAATCACTACAGACAAACACTTGTACTCAAATTACGTTGTAACACCTAGTTGATCCGCATCCTATCCTGCACTGTATCCTGGTATTTGAAGTAACAGAAGAAAAAGGCAGTTGCGATTCTCAGCTCCCGAGGTTTTGTGCCGGCGATCTAGATTGATTAACGGCTTTCCTCGTACATCCTGTGTCATTCTTTACATTTTCTGCTCATTGTTTGATCATAGATACAGCTCTATATCATGAGCCGTATCCTGAAACTGTTTTAGCAAATAACTTAACTTGAATATTTTCAACACACATTTCTAACACACTACCTCACTTAACTAATTTGATCACTTAATTGCTTCGGTAATTTTTTACCAAAACAATTTGGCGCCCGCCATGGGGCTAGTGGTGCTATTTTTACTAAAAGCTTTTGCAAAATCGCTACTTGGTTTTCTATTTTCAAAACTTTTTGCTACACTATTTTCAGTGGCCTCAAGATCAAACATGAGCTCTTCCACTGTGTCTGCTACAACCTCTTCAACAATTGGTTCGGTGCTTCCACCACCTCCTCCGAGATCTCAAGCCTCTTCCCAAGGAACTGAAATTCATGTGGCTCGGGATGTTATCCCCGCTCGCAATATACAGGGATTTGGTCCTGTTTTAGCTTCTAATGAAGAAATTCTAAATTTGTTTGGTAGTGCACAGGAACAGATGAGGTAGCAGCAGGAAACTAATTAAATGCTGATGAGAGAGATACAACTCTTGAAATCCGGCTCGAGCAGGCCTGCTGAAGATACTGTCACTCCCTTACAACCCAGGGCTTTGAACTTCAGTTCTTCAGTTTACACTGAGGATAACCAGGGAAATATTGTGCCTAGCCATTCCCAGAATCATATTCCTGAGATACCCTCTTCGGTCAGAATGTCAACTGTGAGGAGCTCAGGATATGCTTCAGGATATTGCCAGAATCCTCAGATCGGTAATGTATCTAATAATAATAATAATACTCTTGCCACTAACGGTGTTGGATCTTTACAGGATGCAGGTGTGACATCAGCATTATCTAGAGAGCTTCAGAAGCTAAAGGACATGATATCTAGTGTGCCTGGGGTGGTCCAGCCAATTCCAGAAGTATCCCAAGATAGTCACAGGATATCCCGGTTTGCGCATCATATCTGTGATGCTGAAATCCCAAAAAGATTTTAGACCCCCAACATGAAGCTCTACGATGGAACCACGGATCCTGAGGAGCATATTGCCCAGTATAGGGAAAGGATGGAAATCAACCCTATCCCTCCGGATCTCAAGGAAGCATGCGTGTGCAAGGGTTTTGGTTCTACCTTAATGGGATCAGCCTTAAAATGGCTTTTAAACATTCCTCCTCACTCAATTACTTCATTTACTCACTTGGTTAATTTATTTAATAGTCAATTTTCTTGCAGCCGAAGTTTTGAGAAACTAACCAGTGATCTTTACTGGATAACTCAAGGACCCTAGGAGTCCTTGAGGGATTATGTGAATAAGTTTAGCCGAGAATCCTTAGATATCCTGCACCTTGATGTTGCAACAGCTGTGCAGGCTTTCAAGATAGGGTTGCAAAAAGATTCTCAATTTTACCAGGATCTTGTATTGAATCCCTGCAGGAATCTGGACGAAGCTCGTAACAGGGCTTTAAGATACATTCGGATGGAGGATGATAAAAAGATGCAATAGAGAATGAATTCGTCCACAACCTATGAGTCAACCAACAGGAAATCAGAATCCTCGTATAAACCATATCGCTCAAAGCCATATGGCAGAAATGATAGCAAAAAAGTCAATGTTGTTGAAGACGAGGATCCTGAGGAGTATCCTGAGTTGTCTGAATATTGTTTTTCTGTTAATATACCTGAATTGATGTATGCTATGCAGGGTTTAGGAGACAAAACCAGATGGCCCCGAAAGAACCAACAGAAAGCTGATTAGAAAGATAAATCCAAGTGGTGTGCCTTCCACGAGGATTTCGGACATGTCACTGTGGATTGCATTGCTCTAAGAAAAGAAATAAGCTATCTCTTGAGTAAGGGATATCTGAAGGATCTCTTAGGAACAAAGAAGAATAAAGGACAGGATCCTGAGAAGGATCCCGAACGAGCAGCATCACCTCCAGCAGATTCCAAAATAATTAACTTTATTTCAGGAGGATCTGACATTTGCGGGACTTCATATTCCGCAGCCAAGAGACATGCAAAGAATGAATGTATCACCTCTAGTAATTACATTATATGTCGCTAACCATTTTGTGCGCATGATACTGGTAGATAATGGCAGTTCCGTCAACATAATTCAGATGGAGACATTGAAAAGAATGAATGTATCCCCGATGGATATTACTTCGAAATCCACTGTGCTTGTCGATTTCAGTGGAAAAGCCAGGAATACCGTAAGGGAGACAAAATTACCAGTATATGTTGAAGGGGTCAATTCAATACAACGCTTTTGCGTGATGGACTCACTATCCTGCTATAACATTATATTGGGCAGGCCATGGATCCATGATATAAAAGTCGTGCCATCAACTTATCATCAGTGCATCAAGATCCCTACACCTTGGGGAGTTGTCAAAGTGGATAGTGACCAGCAGGAAACGAAGGAGTGTTACTCATCATCCATGAAATCCTCTACCAAGCCTAATGCAGCATAGCAATTAAAGATGCGGGCACAGGATATTGTGGAGACTTCTGAGCAGGATGTAAAGAAAATTATCCTGGATTAGGATAACCCAGATATCTCGGTGCTCGTAGGAACCAATATCCCTCAGGATATTGAAAATCAATTGACTAACTTTTTGAAATGCAGGATGTCGACATTCGCATGGAAACATGAGGATATGACAGGTATTTCCAAGGATATTATAACACATAAGCTTGGTATTGACAGGTCATTCAAGCCTGTCCAGTAGAAAAGAAGGAAATTTGCTCCTGAACGAAATGTGATCATCCAAGAGGAAGTTGAAAGACTACTAAAAAGCAAAATGATTAGGGAAGTGAAGTTTCCTAAATGGCTGGCAAATGTAGTTGTGGTGTAAAAGAAAACGGGAAATCGAGAGTGTGTGTGGATTACACAGACTTGAACAAAGCTTGTCCCAAAGACTCGTTTCCTCTACCTCATATTGATTCAATGGTGGATGCTACCGCTGGCCACGAAATGTTAACCTTCATGGATGCCTCTTCAGGATTTCAGCAGATCCAAATGGAACCCTCTGATCAGGAGGATACTGCTTTTATGACACCAACAGGTATTTATTGTTATACTACTATGCCTTTTGGTTTAAAAAATGCAGGTGCAACATACCAAAGGCTGGTGAACATGATGTTTAAAGACAAACTGGGGGACACCATGGAAGTAAACATCGGTGATATGGTAGTAAAGTCCAAGAAGGCTAAGGATCACCTCCAGGATATTAAGGGAGCATTTGATATCCTGGACCAGTACAACATGAAATTGAATCCTGCTAAATGCCATTTTGGAGTGGGGGCAGGAAAGTTTCTAAGATACATGGTGACTAAAAGGGGGATAGAAGCAAGCCCGGAGCAGATTAAAGCCATCTTAGATATCAAGTTACCTTCAAATATGAAGGATGTTCGACGATTAACGGGGCGAGTAGCAGCATTGAATAGATTTATCTCAAGATCCTCGGAAAAATGCAAGGAATTTTATGATATTCTGAAGAAGAATAAGAAATTCTAATGGGGAGCAAAGCATGAAACAGCCTTGCAGGATTTGAAGCAGTATCTTTTAAATGCACCTCTGTTAATGAAACCTGAGGATGGCGAACCACTATCCCTATATCTCGCAATATCAGGGAATGCAGTAAGTGTTGTCCTTGTAAAGGATCATGAAGGTCAGCAGTATCCTGTCTATTATGTTAGTAAAAGTTTATTAAATGCTGAAACTAGATATTTTCATTTAGAGAAATTGATACTAGCCCTAGTTATGGCATCAACAAAACTTAGACATTATGAACCTAGAATAATGTGCTTAGGAAACCCGAGATGTCAGGTAGGATGGCCAAATGGTCAGTAAAATTAAGTGCCTTTGATCTAGTATATGAACCTAGAAATGCCATAAAGTCTCAGGCTTTAGCTGACTTTATGGCTGATTTAAGTAGTGATATTCAAAATGACGTAGACCTAGAAGTACAATAGCTAGGAGAAAATTTAGAATCCTTGACGCTATATACTGATGGTGCATCTAATGTAAGAGGTGTAGGTTTGGGTATACTACTAAAATCGCCACAGGGGGACATATTACCCCAGGCTATTAGATGTGAGTTTCCTGCCACTGATAACGAAGCAGAATATGAAGCTTTAAATGCAGGATTAGAATTGGCTAAGAGCATGAATATCAAGAGTTTACAAGTATTTGTCGATTCCTTGTTAATCACTAATCATTTTAATGGATCTTATGCAGTAAAAGGTGAAAAATTAGCTGAATATCTTGAAATTGTCAAAAAATTAGCCGGATATTTCGATGTTTTTACACTTGAACAGGTACCAAGAGAGGATAATGCTGAAGCTGATGCCTTGGCAAATCTGGGATCATCAGTCAGGATACCAAAAGGGACCCAAATACCAATATTACATATCCTATATCCTGCGGCGGATCCTCAGGATAAGGAAGTAGTGAGTGTTCAGGATCCTGGTGCTGAGTATCCTGAAGAGGATCCTGAATCCTGGACGACTCCAATCATAAGATATCTCAAGGAAGGACACATCCCAAAGGATGAGAATCCTAAGGCCTTTAGGATGAAGGTATCACGATTCACTATTATAAATAATGTTTTATATAAGAAATCTCTTGCAGGTCTATATCTGAGGTGCTTGGTGTTTTGGCCAAAAATTACCGAAACAATTAAGTGATGAAATTAGTTAAGTGAGGTAGTGTGCTAGAAATGTGTGTTGAAAATATTCAAGTAAAGTTGTTTCCAAAAACAGGTTCAGGATACGGCTCAGGATATAGAGCTGTATCTATGATCAAACAATGAGCGAAAAAGTGAAAGGATGACACAGGATGTACGAGGAAAGCCCTTGATCAATCTAGATCGCCGGCACAAAACCTCGGGAGCTGACAATCGCAGTTGCCTAGTGCTTCTATTACTTCAAATATCAGGATACAGTGCAGGATGTGATGCGGATCAACTAGGTGTTACAAGACAATTCGAGTACAAGTGTTTATGTGTAGTGATTGCTAGCAGCTAGAGTATGAATTGTGTGAATGAAAAGTGAGTGCCTTAACTTGATCCAATCCATCTATTTATAGTAAAAGAAATTTAACAAACTACCCTATTAAACTGAGATTCGGCGGATATTCCCCATTCGAACGTTGTAGACCTGGTCTTTCGCGTTCAACGTCTCCATTCCAACTGATTTTCCCGAGTCTCCAGGGGAATAAGTCTTCTTGAACGTTGGCGACTTGTAACTCGTAATCTGCACGTGATTAATTCACTTAATACCAGGATATCGCAACAGGATGTTACCAATATCCTGATCCGGTATCCCGATCACGAGTAAACAATAAAAAGCAGAATATTAGTCAGGCTATATATGCTCAGAAAATGACCCCTAACAATTGTCCCCAAATATATCTGTTGGTATACCAGTCCAACGGATATATTTTAAAATATTATCTCGTAAACCGAGGCAATAAAAATGAAACGACAGTCAAGATGGCAACATGTAACTTCCCACGTGGTTTTCACTTGATGGATATCTATCATGCCCCTATATCTTCTCTCTTTTTGTTTGAAAACCAGATATCATCGACAGAGTCTCCAGGTAATTCCTTACTCCTTCTTCAATCTCTTTACCTTATTCACAATGGCCACTAGAGCTCTTTCCCAAACCGGCGAATTGTCGGAGACCTTTACCCAGCAAAATCTTCTTAAAAATCCCGAGAAGGAGATCTGTGCTTTTGACAACACGGATATTTCCGCACTGAGGGCCTCCGACGCTTTTCCCGATGACACAATTTTCAGGCCATTTGACCGATCAATTTGGTCAGATGTTTCTTCTTCCGAATGGGTTTGTTTTCCAGCATACCCTTTCTCGTTAGGTCTCCGATACCCATTTCCTTAGTTCATGATGCAGTTTTTTCGAACCACCAGTATTTCTTTCGCCCAAACAATGCCCATGCTTTGGACGGTACTTATCGTGCTCAACCAAATCAAACATCTTCATCAACCTGACCTCTGCATCGAGGATATCCCAATTGCTTACCGTCTCCGGTCACACGGCTCTAGCCGATTCTTGCTCTTTTCAACTTCCAATAGACCCCTCATCCTTAAAGCCACCAAAAACGAAGATGGATGGCAACGTAAATTCTTTTTCGTCAAGCGAGATTCCATCTATGAGGGTGCTAGCCTTCCGGTGGAATGGTTAACCACCGGTAGGGTTTAGGGCTTCAGGCATATCCATAGAAATTTTCATGCTTTTGTCTTGTACTAATATTTTCTCATTTGGTCTTTTTCGCAGTGAATTTTAAGGAATTAGCTCCCCCCTACTGCAGAATCCGGAAAAATGATCAAAGCAATTTACCAGCTACCAGAAGGTGATAGGAGTTTTTCCACACACCTCTCAAGTTCCAGCCAATACTCATCATCCGAGATGTTTGGTAAGAGTTACTTCACAAACGATTGGTTAGCGAAATATAATGAAGAGTAAATAAGGATATAGGACTTCCCTTCTTATGCAGCACCAACCAAGATCCTTGAAGTTTTCGATCTTGATGAGCTAGATAGCTATTCTGATCATATCCAAGTCAAGAAGGAGCCTAGCCCCAAAGCTTCAGCCACGTCCAAGCCCAGCAGCTCCAAAGCCATCGTCATTCCTGTTTTGGTCAAAAATCAAGCAAAGATAATGCAACCAAATCTTTATGTGTGAGGTGTGATGCTTGAATCAATGAACAATGCTTAGGATAACAATCAAATGTAATGAACAAATGACACAAGGATTTATACGAGGAAAAAGCCCTTGATCAAGAGTTGATCTCCGGCATAAAAAACCTTGGGTGATTGATGCGTGTTAGGTGTTATATATATTAGATATATATTTTAAGCCCTTTTTACACTTTTAGCCAAGTTTTAAATTTATAAAATACGATATTTACTAACACTAAACACACATATGGGCAAGTGCACACATCGTGGACGTAGTATAGTGTTGGTAAGATACCGAGGTAGTCCAAGGACACAAGAGCTTTTAGTACCGTTTTATCCTCAACGTCTAATCAAATCAAAATGTTAGAAAAAGATTTTTAAACTAAGAAAATAAAACTATCTAAAATGCTGAAAATAAAATAAAAATAAAAACAGATAGACAAGATAAATCACTTGGATCTGACTCTTGTCTTAGTGTAACCTTTGATTATTTTCGCACTTTTGCACTTGTTTAAGAGATTATCTTAGTTATTGTAGTAGGCCCCTCTTTTGAAGGTGACGTTACCCTCAACCCAGTAGTTTGAGTCAGCAAGGATACAATCCTAAAGGGTCGGATTATTGAAAGATAATTAATTAAGTTATTAATTCATAATGTGGTAGGCCCCTCTTTTGAAGGCGACGTTACCCTCAGCTAAGTAGTCTGAGTTAGCAGGGATACAGTCCTAAGTAGCTGGGTTAATGTTTTAATAGTAGTTTAACTTATGAGGGGATCAAAGAGTTTGGACCCCCGCCATCCAATACCTTTGGGTATTGAAGGAGGTCCTACTAAGTTTGAGCCAGGTCCTTTGCATGATCTATACACTAAACAATGGCAAGACTCTTACCAAACCGTTCCCTTAACCCCCGACCAGGTAGCCAACATACCTCCATATAGACCGTGGAGATATGAATGGTGAAAATCTTTTATTTTGTATAGACAGTAAAATAATGCCAAGACACCACGGACAAACGATAAGGAAGAATCACCTTCAACATAAGAAACTAGTAATTAAAGTCATTAATAAAAAACCAATTAAAAAGTGCAAAAGATTAAAAATAAAAAGTATTACACTAAACACTTGTCTTCACCAAGTGATGTAAGAGACTTAGGCAAACATGGCCTTTGATTGTCAACAACTCTTACGATCAATCTTGGATCCCGAGACGACTCACACACTCTATGATGGACAATGGATGATGGTAGTGGTGGGTGGTGGGTGAAGTGTGAGAGAGGTGGTGTGCCAAGGGATGAGTTGAAATGACTCCAAACACTCCTATTTATAGGCTGAACAGAAGCTCGGGCACGGCCCCGTGTCCATCCTTGTCTCTCTCTTCATTAATTGTAATTCGCAATTACAATAAATGCGCCTGCAGGAAGTTGACCACGCCCCCGTGTCCGCTGGGCACGGCCCCGTGGTGGGCAGTAGAAGCTTCTAAAGGTTTGTCTTTTCTGCTGCCATTTGGGCACGGCCCCGTGCTCGCTGAGCACGGGGCGTGTTCAGTCTTCTGTTTTCTTAGTTTTGCTTGGGAAGATGCTGTCGAGAGGTCGGGCATTCCACTTTTGTTCCTTTTCTTGTATTTATGTTAGATTTAGCTGTCTTTTTTATTATTTTGCTAATTTGAGCTCATTTAATCCTGAAAATACAAAAGGAAGACAAAATCACACTTTTTCCAACATTAGTACTAAAAAAAGTTAGTTTTATGCCACAATTAATATAATTTATATGTTGCATTTTGTCCGTGCTGGACACGGCCCCGTGTGCAGACAGAATCCTGACACAGTTTGTCCGTATTCTGACGTAAAAGTCAGAAGGGAATCTTTTTGGTGGACACGGGGGCGTGTTGGCTGGACACGACCCCGTGTCGAGGGGCTGATTATGAAGTTTGTCTATTTCTAAGGAACTTACCCGGATCGGGTGGTTCCTTATTGTATGGAACAACCCCAAAGTGCCTAAGATACCTCAGTTGATTTAAGCTAAGACGAGAACGCAAGAGGTTGTCGGTGAGGGTGATTCCTAGTCCAACCCTTTTCCGGGCTCTCGTTAAAGAAGGTGCATGCTGAATCGCTCAGGTCTATGTATGCATCGAACAAAGTCGATGGAGAGTCCTTCACGGCACAATCGGCACAGGGACGACTATCGTCCAAGTCTTCGCTAGAATTGAAGGTATTTTCGGGAGCAACGAGGTTGTTTGAATGCGATTCCAACACTTCTTCTTGGTCATTGTCTTGAGATGAATTTAGGAAATCCATCCTAAGTTCTTTTAACCAACTAAGAATCAGATCTTCTAGTTGAAATAGTTCATCAAGAAGCATTTCCCCTAAAATATCTGGTTGGGCGCCTTCGAGTGAGAGATAAGGATTATTTTTACTTTCGCCCCTCTTAAGGATACAGGGAAACGATGGGTCTATATAGTGGGGCTTATAATTTAGAAAATAACATTCTAATTCTTTATGTCCGCCTCCACATAATTGACACCACGTACCATAAGAGTGCCCAAAGTAAAAAAGATCATTATCACTCATTTTTGTGTCAGAATTTACCAACCGTCGGGATCTTACGGTTCTATTTTCAGTAACTGAATCTTGGGCACGGGGGCGTGTTGAGTGGGCACGGCCCCGTGTTCAGCTTACTGTCTGACTTAAAACAGGATTGCCAGTTCCAAAGATTGGCACAGGGCGTGTTTAGTGGGCACGGCCCGTGCTGAGTTCTGCAGAAGTTGAAAAATTAAGAAAATCCTAAAAAATAAAAAGAAAATAAAAAAATCATTAGGCCGTTGATTCCTAACTTTCTTAAAATCCTTGTGTCCCCGGCAACGGCGCCAAAAACTTGATGCGTGTTAGGTGTTATATATATTAGATATATAATTTAAGCCCTTTTTACACTTTTGGCCAAGTTTTAAATTTATAAAACACGATATTGCTAACACTAAACACACATATGGGCAAGTGCACCCATCGTGGACGTAGTATAGTGTTGGTAAGATACCGAGGTCGTCCAAGGACACAAGAGCTTTTAGTACCGGTTTATCCTCAACGTCTAATCAAATCAAAATGTTAGAAAAAGATTTTTAAACAAAGAAAATAAAACTATCTAAAATGCTGAAAATAAAATAAAAATAAAAACAGATAGACAAGATGAATCACTTGGATCCGACTCGTGTGTTAGTGTAACTTTTGATTATTTTCGCACTTTTACACTTGTCTAAGAGATTATCTAAGTTATTGTAGTAGACCCCTCTTTTGAAGGCGACGTTACCTTCAACCTAGTAGTTTGAGTCCGCAAGGATACAATCCTAAAGGGTCGGATTATTGAAAGATAATTAATTAAGTTATTAATGCATAATGTGGTAGGCCCCTCTTTTGAAGGCAACGTTACCCTCAGCTAAGTAGTCTGAGTCAGCAGGGATACAGTCCTAAGTAGCTGGGTTAAAGTTTTAATAGTAGTTTAACTTTAGAAGGGATCAAAGAGCTTGGACCCCCGCCATCCAATACCTTTGGGTATTGAAGGAGGTGCTACTAAATTTGACCCTGGTCCTTTGCAGGATCTATACACTGAACAATGGCAAGACTCTTACCAAACCGTTCCCTTAACCCCCGCCCAGGTAGCCAACATACCTCCATATAGACCGTGGAGATATGAATGGTGAAAATCTTTTATTTTATATAGACAGTAAAATAATGCCAAGACACCACGGACAAACGATAAGGAAGAATCACCTTCAACATAAGAAACCAGTAAATAAAGTCATTAATACAAAACCAATTAAAAAGTGCAAAAGATTAAAAATAAAAAGTATTATACTAAACATTTGTCTTCACCAAGTGATGTAAGAGACTTAGGTAAACATGGCCTTTGATTGTCAAGAACTCTTACATCAATCTTGGATCCCGAGACGACTCACACACTCTATGATGGACAATGGATGATGGTGGTGGATGATGGTGTTATGGTGGTGGTGGGTGGTGGGTGAAGTGTGAGAGAGGTGGTGTGCCAAGGGATGAGTTGAAATGGCTCCAAACACTCCTACTTATAGGCTGAACAGAAGCTCGGGCACGGCCCGCTGGGCACGTCCCCGTGTCCATCCTTGTCTCTCTCTTCATTAATCATAATTCGCAATTACAATAAATGCGCCTGCAGGAAGTTGACCACGCCCCCGTGTCCGCTGGGCACGGCCCCGTGGTGGGCAGTAGAAGCTTCTAAAGGTTTGTCTTTTCTGCTGCTACTTGGGCACGGCCCCGTGCACGCTGAGCACGGGGCGTGTTCAGTCTTCTGTTTTCTTAGTTTTGCTTGGGAAGATGCTGTCGAGGGGTCGGGCATTCCACTTTTGTTCCTTTTCTTGTATTTATGTTAAATTTAGCTGTCTTTTTGCTTCTTTTGCTAATTTGAGCTCATTTAATCCTGAAAATACAAAAGGAAGACAAAAGCACACTTTTTCCAACATTAGTACTAAAAAAGGGTTAGTTTTATGCCACAATTGATATAATTTATATGTTGCATTTTGTGCATATCAGTGATGGAAACTATCGATCACTAACTTAGATTAACCCAAATGTATGTTACAACTTCGGATGATAGCGAGCTAGTTACAACGATCACTAGAATGAAATGTGTAAAAATGATGTGTAATCGCCGAGCAGAGTGTTGTAAACTGATGAGAGCAGTACGAGTGTGTGTTTGTAGCCAAAAATAGCCAAGTGTTCTAATCTAGCTCGCTATCCCCTTTTAAATTTAGTAAATATCTAAGATAACTAACTATCCGCAATTCGTGCACTCTCCCCACGATCTCCATAACGTTCACCATGGTCAAGCACGTGCGGAATAAAAGAGAATATGCTCCAGGAATATCGCCATGACCAAGTCCAAGCACGCACTCCTGCAAAACAATTCCATATTAAAAGCAGAAAATCGTTAGTGTAAGTATCACTATGAGGATCCTGGATCCTGATCCTATAATACTCTCCGAGGATCCTGAACTCAA